>NW_026872018.1:0-240879 GCF_033458585.1 Syngnathus typhle | reverse complement strand
TTTTCTGAATTGTGCCGCTCCCGTCACTCTGGTTAGGTTGGCATCGAAAAAAACGCTCTCGGGTGCTTTAGAGTGCCGAGTTTATCACTGCGCATGAAGAAATGACCACCTCCAACGTTTGGTTTATGTTTTATAAGCATTTTTAATTTTATTGCTTAAATCGCATTTTCTCGGCGAGCTGAGCGCTTTTTCTGAATTGTGCCGCTCCCGTCACTCTGGTTAGGTTGGCATCGAAAAAAACGCTCTCGGGTGCTTTAGAGTGCCGAGTTTATCACTGCGCATGAAGAAATGACCACCTCCAACGTTTGGTTTATGTTTTATAAGCATTTTTAATTTTATTGCTTAAATCGCATTTTCTCGGCGAGCTGAGCACTTTTTCTGAATTGTGCCGCTCCCGTCACTCTGGTTAGGTTGGCATCGAAAAAAACGCTCTCGGGTGCTTTAGAGTGCCGAGTTTATCACTGCGCATGAAGAAATGACCACCTCCAACGTTTGGTTTATGTTTTATAAGCATTTTTAATTTTATTGCTTAAATCGCATTTTCTCGGCGAGCTGAGCGCTTTTTCTGAATTGTGCCGCTCCCGTCACTCTGGTTAGGTTGGCATCGAAAAAAACGCTCTCGGGTGCTTTAGAGTGCCGAGTTTATCACTGCGCATGAAGAAATGACCACCTCCAACGTTTGGTTTATGTTTTATAAGCATTTTTAATTTTATTGCTTAAATCGCATTTTCTCGGCGAGCTGAGCGCTTTTTCTGAATTGTGCCGCTCCCGTCACTCTGGTTAGGTTGGCATCGAAAAAAACGCTCTCGGGTGCTTTAGAGTGCCGAGTTTATCACTGCGCATGAAGAAATGACCACCTCCAACGTTTGGTTTATGTTTTATAAGCATTTTTAATTTTATTGCTTAAATCGCATTTTCTCGGCGAGCTGAGCACTTTTTCTGAATTGTGCCGCTCCCGTCACTCTGGTTAGGTTGGCATCGAATAAAACGCTCTCGGGTGCTTTAGAGTCCCGAGTTTATCACTGCGCATGAAGAAATGACCACCTCCAACGTTTGGTTTATGTTTTATAAGCATTTTTAATTTTATTGCTTAAATCGCATTTTCTCGGCGAGCTGAGCACTTTTTCTGAATTGTGCCGCTCCCGTCACTCTGGTTAGGTTGGCATCGAAAAAAACGCTCTCGGGTGCTTTAGAGTGCCGAGTTTATCACTGCGCATGAAGAAATGACCACCTCCAACGTTTGGTTTATGTTTTATAAGCATTTTTAATTTTATTGCTTAAATCGCATTTTCTCGGCGAGCTGAGCACTTTTTCTGAATTGTGCCGCTCCCGTCACTCTGGTTAGGTTGGCATCGAAAAAAACGCTCTCGGGTGCTTTAGAGTGCCGAGTTTATCACTGTGCATGAAGAAATGACCACCTCCAACGTTTGGTTTATGTTTTATAAATATTTCTAATTTTATTGCTTAAATCGCATTTTCTCGGCGAGCTGAGCGCTTTTTCTGAATTGTGCCGCTCCCGTCACTCTGGTTAGGTTGGCATGGAAAAAAACGCTCTCGGGTGCTTTAGAGTGCCGAGTTTATCACTGCGCATGAAGAAATGACCACCTCCAACGTTTGGTTTATGTTTTATAAGCATTTTTAATTTTATTGCTTAAATCGCATTTTCTCGGCGAGCTGAGCGCTTTTTCTGAATTGTGCCGCTCCCGTCACTCTGGTTAGGTTGGCATCGAAAAAAACGCTCTCGGGTGCTTTAGAGTGCCGAGTTTATCACTGCGCATGAAGAAATGACCACCTCCAACGTTTGGTTTATGTTTTATAAGCATTTTTAATTTTATTGCTTAAATCGCATTTACTCGGCGAGCTGAGCACTTTTTCTGAATTGTGCCGCTCCCGTCACTCTGGTTAGGTTGGCATCGAAAAAAACGCTCTTGGGTGCTTTAGAGTGCCGAGTTTATCACTGCGCATGAAGAAATGACCACCTCCAACGTTTGGTTTATGTTTTATAAGCATTTTTAATTTTATTGCTTAAATCGCATTTTCTCGGCGAGCTGAGCACTTTTTCTGAATTGTGCCGCTCCCGTCACTCTGGTTAGGTTGGCATGGAAAAAAACGCTCTCGGGTGCTTTAGAGTGCCGAGTTTATCACCGCGCATGAAGAAATGACCACCTCCAACGTTTGGTTTATGTTTTATAAGCATTTTTAATTTTATTGCTTAAATCGCATTTTCTCGGCGAGCTGAGCGCTTTTTCTGAATTGTGCCGCTCCCGTCACTCTGGTTAGGTTGGCATCGAATAAAACGCTCTCGGGTGCTTTAGAGTGCCGAGTTTATCACTGCGCATGAAGAAATGACCACCTCCAACGTTTGGTTTATGTTTTATAAGCATTTTTAATTTTATTGCTTAAATCGCATTTTCTCGGCGAGCTGAGCACTTTTTCTGAATTGTGCCGCTCCCGTCACTCTGGTTAGGTTGGCATGGAAAAAAACGCTCTCGGGTGCTTTAGAGTGCCGAGTTTATTACTGCGTAATAAGAAATGACCATCTACAACGTTTGGTTTATGTTTTATAAGCATTTTTAATTTTATTGCTTAAATCGCATTTTCTCGGCGAGCTGAGCACTTTTTCTGAATTGTGCCGCTCCCGTCACTCTGGTTAGGTTGGCATGGAAAAAAACGCTCTCGGGTGCTTTAGAGTGCCGAGTTTATCACTGCGCATGAAGAAATGACCACCTCCAACGTTTGGTTTATGTTTTATAAGCATTTTTAATTTTATTGCTTAAATCGCATTTTCTCGGCGAGCTGAGCACTTTTTCTGAATTGTGCCGCTCCCGTCACTCTGGTTAGGTTGGCATGGAAAAAAACGCTCTCGGGTGCTTTAGAGTGCCGAGTTTATCACTGCGCATGAAGAAATGACCACCTCCAACGTTTGGTTTATGTTTTATAAGCATTTTTAATTTTATTGCTTAAATCGCATTTTCTCGGCGAGCTGAGCACTTTTTCTGAATTGTGCCGCTCCCGTCACTCTGGTTAGGTTGGCATGGAAAAAAAGGCTCTCGGGTGCTTTAGAGTGCCGAGTTTATTACTGCGTAATAAGAAATGACCATCTACAACGTTTGGTTTATGTTTTATAAGCATTTTTAATTTTATTGCTTAAATCGCATTTTCTCGGCGAGCTGAGCACTTTTTCTGAATTGTGCCGCTCCCGTCACTCTGGTTAGGTTGGCATCGAAAAAAACGCTCTCGGGTGCTTTAGAGTGCCGAGTTTATCACTGCGCATGAAGAAATGACCACCTCCAACGTTTGGTTTATGTTTTATAAGCATTTTTAATTTTATTGCTTAAATCGCATTTTCTCGGCGAGCTGAGCACTTTTTCTGAATTGTGCCGCTCCCGTCACTCTGGTTAGGTTGGCATCGAAAAAAACGCTCTCGGGTGCTTTAGAGTGCCGAGTTTATTACTGCGTAATAAGAAATGACCATCTACAACGTTTGGTTTATGTTTTATAAGCATTTTTAATTTTATTGCTTAAATCGCATTTTCTCGGCGAGCTGAGCACTTTTTCTGAATTGTGCCGCTCCCGTCACTCTGTTTAGGTTGGCATGGAAAAAAACGCTCTCGGGTGCTTTAGAGTGCCGAGTTTATCACTGCACATGAAGAAAAGACCACCTCCAACGTTTGGTTTATGTTTTATAAGCATTTTTAATTTTATTGCTTAAATCGCATTTTCTCGGCGAGCTGAGCGCTTTTTCTGAATTGTGCCGCTCCCGTCACTCTGGTTAGGTTGGCATCGAAAAAAACGCTCTCGGGTGCTTTAGAGTGCCGAGTTTATTACTGCGTAATAAGAAATGACCATTTACAACGTTTGGTTTATGTTTTATAAGCATTTTTAATTTTATTGCTTAAATCGCATTTTCTCGGCGAGCTGAGCACTTTTTCTGAATTGTGCCGCTCCCGTCACTCTGGTTAGGTTGGCATCGAAAAAAACGCTCTCGGGTGCTTTAGAGTGCCGAGTTTATCACTGCGCATGAAGAAATGACCACCTCCAACATTTGGTTTATGTTTTATAAGCATTTTTAATTTTATTGCTTAAATCGCATTTTCTCGGTGAGCTGAGCACTTTTTCTGAATTGTGCCGCTCCCGTCACTCTGGTTAGGTTGGCATCGAAAAAAACGCTCTCGGGTGCTTTAGAGTGCCGAGTTTATCACTGCGCATGAAGAAATGACCACCTCCAACGTTTGGTTTATGTTTTATAAGCATTTTTAATTTTATTGCTTAAATCGCATTTTCTCGGCGAGCTGAGCACTTTTTCTGAATTGTGCCGCTCCCGTCACTCTGGTTAGGTTGGCATCGAAAAAAACGCTCTCGGGTGCTTTAGAGTGCCGAGTTTATCACTGCGCATGAAGAAATGACCACCTCCAACGTTTGGTTTATGTTTTATAAGCATTTTTAATTTTATTGCTTAAATCGCATTTTCTCGGCGAGCTGAGCACTTTTTCTGAATTGTGCCGCTCCCGTCACTCTGGTTAGGTTGGCATGGAAAAAAACGCTCTCGGGTGCTTTAGAGTGCCGAGTTTATTACTGCGTAATAAGAAATGACCATCTACAACGTTTGGTTTATGTTTTATAAGCATTTTTAATTTTATTGCTTAAATCGCATTTTCTCGGCGAGCTGAGCACTTTTTCTGAATTGTGCCGCTCCCGTCACTCTGTTTAGGTTGGCATGGAAAAAAACGCTCTCGGGTGCTTTAGAGTGCCGAGTTTATCACTGCGCATGAAGAAATGACCACCTCCAACGTTTGGTTTAGGTTTTATAAGCATTTTTAATTTTATTGCTTAAATCGCATTTTCTCGGCGAGCTGAGCACTTTTTCTGAATTGTGCCGCTCCCGTCACTCTGGTTAGGTTGGCATCGATAAAAACGCTCTCGGGTGCTTTAGAGTGCCGAGTTTATCACTGTGCATGAAGAAATGACCACCTCCAACGTTTGGTTTATGTTTTATAAGCATTTTTAATTTTATTGCTTAAATCGCATTTTCTCGGCGAGCTGAGCACTTTTTCTGAATTGTGCCGCTCCCGTCACTCTGGTTAGGTTGGCATGGAAAAAAACGCTCTCGGGTGCTTTAGAGTGCCGAGTTTATCACTGCGCATGAAGAAATGACCACCTCCAACGTTTGGTTTATGTTTTATAAGCATTTTTAATTTTATTGCTTAAATCGCATTTTCTCGGCGAGCTGAGCACTTTTTCTGAATTGTGCCGCTCCCGTCACTCTGGTTAGGTTGGCATGGAAAAAAACGCTCTCGGGTGCTTTAGAGTGCCGAGTTTATCACTGTGCATGAAGAAATGACCACCTCCAACGTTTGGTTTATGTTTTATAAGCATTTTTAATTTTATTGCTTAAATCGCATTTTCTCGGCGAGCTGAGCACTTTTTCTGAATTGTGCCGCTCCCGTCACTCTGGTTAGGTTGGCATCGAAAAAAACGCTCTCGGGTGCTTTAGAGTGCCGAGTTTATCACTGCGCATGAAGAAATGACCACCTCCAACGTTTGGTTTATGTTTTATAAGCATTTTTAATTTTATTGCTTAAATCGCATTTTCTCGGCGAGCTGAGCACTTTTTCTGAATTGTGCCGCTCCCGTCACTCTGGTTAGGTTGGCATCAAATAAAACGCTCTCGGGTGCTTTAGAGTGCCGAGTTTATCACTGCGCATGAAGAAATGACCACCTCCAACGTTTGGTTTATGTTTTATAAGCATTTTTAATTTTATTGCTTAAATCGCATTTTCTCGGCGAGCTGAGCACTTTTTCTGAATTGTGCCGCTCCCGTCACTCTGGTTAGGTTGGCATCGAAAAAAACGCTCTCGGGTGCTTTAGAGTGCCGAGTTTATCACTGTGCATGAAGAAATGACCACCTCCAACGTTTGGTTTATGTTTTATAAGCATTTTTAATTTTATTGCTTAAATCGCATTTTCTCGGCGAGCTGAGCGCTTTTTCTGAATTGTGCCGCTCCCGTCACTCTGGTTAGGTTGGCATGGAAAAAAACGCTCTCGGGTGCTTTAGAGTGCCGAGTTTATCACTGCGCATGAAGAAATGACCACCTCCAACGTTTGGTTTATGTTTTATAAGCATTTTTAATTTTATTGCTTAAATCGCATTTTCTCGGCGAGCTGAGCGCTTTTTCTGAATTGTGCCGCTCCCGTCACTCTGGTTAGGTTGGCATCGAAAAAAACGCTCTCGGGTGCTTTAGAGTGCCGAGTTTATCACTGCGCATGAAGAAATGACCACCTCCAACGTTTGGTTTATGTTTTATAAGCATTTTTAATTTTATTGCTTAAATCGCATTTACTCGGCGAGCTGAGCACTTTTTCTGAATTGTGCCGCTCCCGTCACTCTGGTTAGGTTGGCATCGAAAAAAACGCTCTCGGGTGCTTTAGAGTGCCGAGTTTATCACTGCGCATGAAGAAATGACCACCTCCAACGTTTGGTTTATGTTTTATAAGCATTTTTAATTTTATTGCTTAAATCGCATTTTCTCGGCGAGCTGAGCACTTTTTCTGAATTGTGCCGCTCCCGTCACTCTGGTTAGGTTGGCATCGAATAAAACGCTCTCGGGTGCTTTAGAGTCCCGAGTTTATCACTGCGCATGAAGAAATGACCACCTCCAACGTTTGGTTTATGTTTTATAAGCATTTTTAATTTTATTGCTTAAATCGCATTTTCTCGGCGAGCTGAGCACTTTTTCTGAATTGTGCCGCTCCCGTCACTCTGGTTAGGTTGGCATCGAAAAAAACGCTCTCGGGTGCTTTAGAGTGCCGAGTTTATCACTGCGCATGAAGAAATGACCACCTCCAACGTTTGGTTTATGTTTTATAAGCATTTTTAATTTTATTGCTTAAATCGCATTTTCTCGGCGAGCTGAGCACTTTTTCTGAATTGTGCCGCTCCCGTCACTCTGGTTAGGTTGGCATCGAAAAAAACGCTCTCGGGTGCTTTAGAGTGCCGAGTTTATCACTGTGCATGAAGAAATGACCACCTCCAACGTTTGGTTTATGTTTTATAAATATTTCTAATTTTATTGCTTAAATCGCATTTTCTCGGCGAGCTGAGCGCTTTTTCTGAATTGTGCCGCTCCCGTCACTCTGGTTAGGTTGGCATGGAAAAAAACGCTCTCGGGTGCTTTAGAGTGCCGAGTTTATCACTGCGCATGAAGAAATGACCACCTCCAACGTTTGGTTTATGTTTTATAAGCATTTTTAATTTTATTGCTTAAATCGCATTTTCTCGGCGAGCTGAGCGCTTTTTCTGAATTGTGCCGCTCCCGTCACTCTGGTTAGGTTGGCATCGAAAAAAACGCTCTCGGGTGCTTTAGAGTGCCGAGTTTATCACTGCGCATGAAGAAATGACCACCTCCAACGTTTGGTTTATGTTTTATAAGCATTTTTAATTTTATTGCTTAAATCGCATTTACTCGGCGAGCTGAGCACTTTTTCTGAATTGTGCCGCTCCCGTCACTCTGGTTAGGTTGGCATCGAAAAAAACGCTCTTGGGTGCTTTAGAGTGCCGAGTTTATCACTGCGCATGAAGAAATGACCACCTCCAACGTTTGGTTTATGTTTTATAAGCATTTTTAATTTTATTGCTTAAATCGCATTTTCTCGGCGAGCTGAGCACTTTTTCTGAATTGTGCCGCTCCCGTCACTCTGGTTAGGTTGGCATGGAAAAAAACGCTCTCGGGTGCTTTAGAGTGCCGAGTTTATCACCGCGCATGAAGAAATGACCACCTCCAACGTTTGGTTTATGTTTTATAAGCATTTTTAATTTTATTGCTTAAATCGCATTTTCTCGGCGAGCTGAGCGCTTTTTCTGAATTGTGCCGCTCCCGTCACTCTGGTTAGGTTGGCATCGAATAAAACGCTCTCGGGTGCTTTAGAGTGCCGAGTTTATCACTGCGCATGAAGAAATGACCACCTCCAACGTTTGGTTTATGTTTTATAAGCATTTTTAATTTTATTGCTTAAATCGCATTTTCTCGGCGAGCTGAGCACTTTTTCTGAATTGTGCCGCTCCCGTCACTCTGGTTAGGTTGGCATGGAAAAAAACGCTCTCGGGTGCTTTAGAGTGCCGAGTTTATTACTGCGTAATAAGAAATGACCATCTACAACGTTTGGTTTATGTTTTATAAGCATTTTTAATTTTATTGCTTAAATCGCATTTTCTCGGCGAGCTGAGCACTTTTTCTGAATTGTGCCGCTCCCGTCACTCTGGTTAGGTTGGCATGGAAAAAAACGCTCTCGGGTGCTTTAGAGTGCCGAGTTTATCACTGCGCATGAAGAAATGACCACCTCCAACGTTTGGTTTATGTTTTATAAGCATTTTTAATTTTATTGCTTAAATCGCATTTTCTCGGCGAGCTGAGCACTTTTTCTGAATTGTGCCGCTCCCGTCACTCTGGTTAGGTTGGCATGGAAAAAAACGCTCTCGGGTGCTTTAGAGTGCCGAGTTTATCACTGCGCATGAAGAAATGACCACCTCCAACGTTTGGTTTATGTTTTATAAGCATTTTTAATTTTATTGCTTAAATCGCATTTTCTCGGCGAGCTGAGCACTTTTTCTGAATTGTGCCGCTCCCGTCACTCTGGTTAGGTTGGCATGGAAAAAAAGGCTCTCGGGTGCTTTAGAGTGCCGAGTTTATTACTGCGTAATAAGAAATGACCATCTACAACGTTTGGTTTATGTTTTATAAGCATTTTTAATTTTATTGCTTAAATCGCATTTTCTCGGCGAGCTGAGCACTTTTTCTGAATTGTGCCGCTCCCGTCACTCTGGTTAGGTTGGCATCGAAAAAAACGCTCTCGGGTGCTTTAGAGTGCCGAGTTTATCACTGCGCATGAAGAAATGACCACCTCCAACGTTTGGTTTATGTTTTATAAGCATTTTTAATTTTATTGCTTAAATCGCATTTTCTCGGCGAGCTGAGCACTTTTTCTGAATTGTGCCGCTCCCGTCACTCTGGTTAGGTTGGCATCGAAAAAAACGCTCTCGGGTGCTTTAGAGTGCCGAGTTTATTACTGCGTAATAAGAAATGACCATCTACAACGTTTGGTTTATGTTTTATAAGCATTTTTAATTTTATTGCTTAAATCGCATTTTCTCGGCGAGCTGAGCACTTTTTCTGAATTGTGCCGCTCCCGTCACTCTGTTTAGGTTGGCATGGAAAAAAACGCTCTCGGGTGCTTTAGAGTGCCGAGTTTATCACTGCACATGAAGAAAAGACCACCTCCAACGTTTGGTTTATGTTTTATAAGCATTTTTAATTTTATTGCTTAAATCGCATTTTCTCGGCGAGCTGAGCGCTTTTTCTGAATTGTGCCGCTCCCGTCACTCTGGTTAGGTTGGCATCGAAAAAAACGCTCTCGGGTGCTTTAGAGTGCCGAGTTTATTACTGCGTAATAAGAAATGACCATTTACAACGTTTGGTTTATGTTTTATAAGCATTTTTAATTTTATTGCTTAAATCGCATTTTCTCGGCGAGCTGAGCACTTTTTCTGAATTGTGCCGCTCCCGTCACTCTGGTTAGGTTGGCATCGAAAAAAACGCTCTCGGGTGCTTTAGAGTGCCGAGTTTATCACTGCGCATGAAGAAATGACCACCTCCAACATTTGGTTTATGTTTTATAAGCATTTTTAATTTTATTGCTTAAATCGCATTTTCTCGGTGAGCTGAGCACTTTTTCTGAATTGTGCCGCTCCCGTCACTCTGGTTAGGTTGGCATCGAAAAAAACGCTCTCGGGTGCTTTAGAGTGCCGAGTTTATCACTGCGCATGAAGAAATGACCACCTCCAACGTTTGGTTTATGTTTTATAAGCATTTTTAATTTTATTGCTTAAATCGCATTTTCTCGGCGAGCTGAGCACTTTTTCTGAATTGTGCCGCTCCCGTCACTCTGGTTAGGTTGGCATCGAAAAAAACGCTCTCGGGTGCTTTAGAGTGCCGAGTTTATCACTGCGCATGAAGAAATGACCACCTCCAACGTTTGGTTTATGTTTTATAAGCATTTTTAATTTTATTGCTTAAATCGCATTTTCTCGGCGAGCTGAGCACTTTTTCTGAATTGTGCCGCTCCCGTCACTCTGGTTAGGTTGGCATGGAAAAAAACGCTCTCGGGTGCTTTAGAGTGCCGAGTTTATTACTGCGTAATAAGAAATGACCATCTACAACGTTTGGTTTATGTTTTATAAGCATTTTTAATTTTATTGCTTAAATCGCATTTTCTCGGCGAGCTGAGCACTTTTTCTGAATTGTGCCGCTCCCGTCACTCTGTTTAGGTTGGCATGGAAAAAAACGCTCTCGGGTGCTTTAGAGTGCCGAGTTTATCACTGCGCATGAAGAAATGACCACCTCCAACGTTTGGTTTAGGTTTTATAAGCATTTTTAATTTTATTGCTTAAATCGCATTTTCTCGGCGAGCTGAGCACTTTTTCTGAATTGTGCCGCTCCCGTCACTCTGGTTAGGTTGGCATCGATAAAAACGCTCTCGGGTGCTTTAGAGTGCCGAGTTTATCACTGTGCATGAAGAAATGACCACCTCCAACGTTTGGTTTATGTTTTATAAGCATTTTTAATTTTATTGCTTAAATCGCATTTTCTCGGCGAGCTGAGCACTTTTTCTGAATTGTGCCGCTCCCGTCACTCTGGTTAGGTTGGCATGGAAAAAAACGCTCTCGGGTGCTTTAGAGTGCCGAGTTTATCACTGCGCATGAAGAAATGACCACCTCCAACGTTTGGTTTATGTTTTATAAGCATTTTTAATTTTATTGCTTAAATCGCATTTTCTCGGCGAGCTGAGCACTTTTTCTGAATTGTGCCGCTCCCGTCACTCTGGTTAGGTTGGCATGGAAAAAAACGCTCTCGGGTGCTTTAGAGTGCCGAGTTTATCACTGTGCATGAAGAAATGACCACCTCCAACGTTTGGTTTATGTTTTATAAGCATTTTTAATTTTATTGCTTAAATCGCATTTTCTCGGCGAGCTGAGCACTTTTTCTGAATTGTGCCGCTCCCGTCACTCTGGTTAGGTTGGCATCGAAAAAAACGCTCTCGGGTGCTTTAGAGTGCCGAGTTTATCACTGCGCATGAAGAAATGACCACCTCCAACGTTTGGTTTATGTTTTATAAGCATTTTTAATTTTATTGCTTAAATCGCATTTTCTCGGCGAGCTGAGCACTTTTTCTGAATTGTGCCGCTCCCGTCACTCTGGTTAGGTTGGCATCAAATAAAACGCTCTCGGGTGCTTTAGAGTGCCGAGTTTATCACTGCGCATGAAGAAATGACCACCTCCAACGTTTGGTTTATGTTTTATAAGCATTTTTAATTTTATTGCTTAAATCGCATTTTCTCGGCGAGCTGAGCACTTTTTCTGAATTGTGCCGCTCCCGTCACTCTGGTTAGGTTGGCATCGAAAAAAACGCTCTCGGGTGCTTTAGAGTGCCGAGTTTATCACTGTGCATGAAGAAATGACCACCTCCAACGTTTGGTTTATGTTTTATAAGCATTTTTAATTTTATTGCTTAAATCGCATTTTCTCGGCGAGCTGAGCGCTTTTTCTGAATTGTGCCGCTCCCGTCACTCTGGTTAGGTTGGCATGGAAAAAAACGCTCTCGGGTGCTTTAGAGTGCCGAGTTTATCACTGCGCATGAAGAAATGACCACCTCCAACGTTTGGTTTATGTTTTATAAGCATTTTTAATTTTATTGCTTAAATCGCATTTTCTCGGCGAGCTGAGCGCTTTTTCTGAATTGTGCCGCTCCCGTCACTCTGGTTAGGTTGGCATCGAAAAAAACGCTCTCGGGTGCTTTAGAGTGCCGAGTTTATCACTGCGCATGAAGAAATGACCACCTCCAACGTTTGGTTTATGTTTTATAAGCATTTTTAATTTTATTGCTTAAATCGCATTTACTCGGCGAGCTGAGCACTTTTTCTGAATTGTGCCGCTCCCGTCACTCTGGTTAGGTTGGCATCGAAAAAAACGCTCTCGGGTGCTTTAGAGTGCCGAGTTTATCACTGCGCATGAAGAAATGACCACCTCCAACGTTTGGTTTATGTTTTATAAGCATTTTTAATTTTATTGCTTAAATCGCATTTTCTCGGCGAGCTGAGCACTTTTTCTGAATTGTGCCGCTCCCGTCACTCTGGTTAGGTTGGCATGGAAAAAAACGCTCTCGGGTGCTTTAGAGTGCCGAGTTTATTACTGCGTAATAAGAAATGACCATCTACAACGTTTGGTTTATGTTTTATAAGCATTTTTAATTTTATTGCTTAAATCGCATTTTCTCGGCGAGCTGAGCACTTTTTCTGAATTGTGCCGCTCCCGTCACTCTGGTTAGGTTGGCATGGAAAAAAACGCTCTCGGGTGCTTTAGAGTGCCGAGTTTATCACTGCGCATGAAGAAATGACCACCTCCAACGTTTGGTTTATGTTTTATAAGCATTTTTAATTTTATTGCTTAAATCGCATTTTCTCGGCGAGCTGAGCACTTTTTCTGAATTGTGCCGCTCCCGTCACTCTGGTTAGGTTGGCATCGAATAAAACGCTCTCGGGTGCTTTAGAGTGCCGAGTTTATCACTGCGCATGAAGAAATGACCACCTCCAACGTTTGGTTTATGTTTTATAAGCATTTTTAATTTTATTGCTTAAATCGCATTTTCTCGGCGAGCTGAGCACTTTTTCTGAATTGTGCCGCTCCCGTCACTCTGGTTAGGTTGGCATGGAAAAAAACGCTCTCGGGTGCTTTAGAGTGCCGAGTTTATTACTGCGTAATAAGAAATGACCATCTACAACGTTTGGTTTATGTTTTATAAGCATTTTTAATTTTATTGCTTAAATCGCATTTTCTCGGCGAGCTGAGCACTTTTTCTGAATTGTGCCGCTCCCGTCACTCTGGTTAGGTTGGCATGGAAAAAAACGCTCTCGGGTGCTTTAGAGTGCCGAGTTTATCACTGCGCATGAAGAAATGACCACCTCCAACGTTTGGTTTATGTTTTATAAGCATTTTTAATTTTATTGCTTAAATCGCATTTTCTCGGCGAGCTGAGCACTTTTTCTGAATTGTGCCGCTCCCGTCACTCTGGTTAGGTTGGCATGGAAAAAAACGCTCTCGGGTGCTTTAGAGTGCCGAGTTTATCACTGCGCATGAAGAAATGACCACCTCCAACGTTTGGTTTATGTTTTATAAGCATTTTTAATTTTATTGCTTAAATCGCATTTTCTCGGCGAGCTGAGCACTTTTTCTGAATTGTGCCGCTCCCGTCACTCTGGTTAGGTTGGCATCGAAAAAAACGCTCTCGGGTGCTTTAGAGTGCCGAGTTTATCACTGCGCATGAAGAAATGACCACCTCCAACGTTTGGTTTATGTTTTATAAGCATTTTTAATTTTATTGCTTAAATCGCATTTTCTCGGCGAGCTGAGCACTTTTTCTGAATTGTGCCGCTCCCGTCACTCTGGTTAGGTTGGCATGGAAAAAAACGCTCTCGGGTGCTTTAGAGTGCCGAGTTTATCACTGTGCATGAAGAAATGACCACCTCCAACGTTTGGTTTATGTTTTATAAGCATTTTTAATTTTATTGCTTAAATCGCATTTTCTCGGCGAGCTGAGCACTTTTTCTGAATTGTGCCGCTCCCGTCACTCTGGTTAGGTTGGCATGGAAAAAAACGCTCTCGGGTGCTTTAGAGTGCCGAGTTTATTACTGCGTAATAAGAAATGACCATCTACAACGTTTGGTTTATGTTTTATAAGCATTTTTAATTTTATTGCTTAAATCGCATTTTCTCGGCGAGCTGAGCACTTTTTCTGAATTGTGCCGCTCCCGTCACTCTGTTTAGGTTGGCATGGAAAAAAACGCTCTCGGGTGCTTTAGAGTGCCGAGTTTATCACTGCGCATGAAGAAAAGACCACCTCCAACGTTTGGTTTATGTTTTATAAGCATTTTTAATTTTATTGCTTAAATCGCATTTTCTCGGCGAGCTGAGCACTTTTTCTGAATTGTGCCGCTCCTGTCACTCTGGTTAGGTTGGCATGGAAAAAAACGCTCTCGGGTGCTTTAGAGTGCCGAGTTTATCACTGCGCATGAAGAAATGACCACCTCCAACGTTTGGTTTATGTTTTATAAGCATTTTTAATTTAATTGCTTAAATCGCATTTTCTCGGCGAGCTGAGCACTTTTTCTGAATTGTGCCGCTCCCGTCACTCTGGTTAGGCATGGAAAAAAACGCTCTCGGGTGCTTTAGAGTGCCGAGTTTATCACTGCGCATGAAGAAATGGCCACCTCCAACGTTTGGTTTATGTTTTATAAGCATTTTTAATTTTATTGCTTAAATCGCATTTTCTCGGCGAGCTGAGCACTTTTTCTGAATTGTGCCGCTCCCGTCACTCTGGTTAGGTTGGCATGGAAAAAAACGCTCTCGGGTGCTTTAGAGTGCCGAGTTTATCACTGCGCATGAAGAAATGGCCACCTCCAACGTTTGGTTTATGTTTTATAAGCATTTCTAATTTTATTGCTTAAATCGCATTTTCTCGGCGAGCTGAGCACTTTTTCTGAATTGTGCCGCTCCCGTCACTCTGTTTAGGTTGGCATGGAAAAAAACGCTCTCGGGTGCTTTAGAGTGCCGAGTTTATCACTGCGCATGAAGAAAAGACCACCTCCAACGTTTGGTTTATGTTTTATAAGCATTTTTAATTTTATTGCTTAAATCGCATTTTCTCGGCGAGCTGAGCGCTTTTTCTGAATTGTGCCGCTCCCGTCACTCTGGTTAGGTTGGCATGGAAAAAAACGCTCTCGGGTGCTTTAGAGTGCCGAGTTTATCACTGCGCATGAAGAAATGGCCACCTCCAACGTTTGGTTTATGTTTTATAAGCATTTTTAATTTTATTGCTTAAATCGCATTTTCTCGGCGAGCTGAGCACTTTTTCTGAATTGTGCCGCTCCCGTCACTCTGGTTAGGTTGGCATCGAAAAAAACGCTCTCGGGTGCTTTAGAGTGCCGAGTTTATCACTGCGCATGAAGAAATGACCACCTCCAACGTTTGGTTTATGTTTTATAAGCATTTTTAATTTTATTGCTTAAATTGCATTTTCTCGGCGAGCTGAGCACTTTTTCTGAATTGTGCCGCTCCCGTCACTCTGGTTAGGTTGGCATGGAAAAAATCGCTCTCGGGTGCTTTAGAGTGCCGAGTTTATTACTGCGTAATAAGAAATGACCATCTACAACGTTTGGTTTATGTTTTATAAGCATTTTTAATTTTATTGCTTAAATCGCATTTTCTCGGCGAGCTGAGCACTTTTTCTGAATTGTGCCGCTCCCGTCACTCTGTTTAGGTTGGCATGGAAAAAAACGCTCTCGGGTGCTTTAGAGTGCCGAGTTTATCACTGCGCATGAAGAAATGAGCACCTCCAACGTTTGGTTTATGTTTTATAAGCATTTTTAATTTTATTGCTTAAATCGCATTTTCTCGGCGAGCTGAGCGCTTTTTCTGAATTGTGCCGCTCCCGTCACTCTGGTTAGGTTGGCATCGAAAAAAACGCTCTCGGGTGCTTTAGAGTGCCGAGTTTATCACCGCGCATGAAGAAATGACCACCTCCAACGTTTGGTTTATGTTTTATAAGCATTTTTAATTTTATTGCTTAAATCGCATTTTCTCGGCGAGCTGAGCGCTTTTTCTGAATTGTGCCGCTCCCGTCACTCTGGTTAGGTTGGCATCGAAAAAAAACGCTCTTGGGTGCTTTAGAGTGCCGAGTTTATCACTGCGCATGAAGAAATGACCACCTCCAACGTTTGGTTTATGTTTTATAAGCATTTTTAATTTTATTGCTTAAATCGCATTTTCTCGGCGAGCTGAGCACTTTTTCTGAATTGTGCCGCTCCCGTCACTCTGGTTAGGTTGGCATGGAAAAAAACGCTCTCGGGTGCTTTAGAGTGCCGAGTTTATTACTGGGTAATAAGAAATGACCATCTACAACGTTTGGTTTATGTTTTATAAGCATTTTAAATTTTATTGCTTAAATCGCATTTTCTCGGCGAGCTGAGCACTTTTTCTGAATTGTGCCGCTCCCGTCACTCTGGTTAGGTTGTCATCGAAAAAAACGCTCTCGGGTGCTTTAGAGTGCCGAGTTTATCACTGCGCATGAAGAAATGACCACCTCCAACGTTTGGTTTATGTTTTATAAGCATTTTTAATTTTATTGCTTAAATCGCATTTTCTCGGCGAGCTGAGCACTTTTTCTGAATTGTGCCGCTCCCGTCACTCTGGTTAGGTTGGCATCGAAAAAAACGCTCTCGGGTGCTTTAGAGTGCCGAGTTTATCACTGTGCATGAAGAAATGACCACCTCCAACGTTTGGTTTATGTTTTATAAGCATTTTTAATTTTATTGCTTAAATCGCATTTTCTCGGCGAGCTGAGCGCTTTTTCTGAATTGTGCCGCTCCCGTCACTCTGGTTAGGTTGGCATCGAAAAAAACGCTCTCGGGTGCTTTAGAGTGCCGAGTTTATCACTGCGCATGAAGAAATGACCACCTCCAACGTTTGGTTTATGTTTTATAAGCATTTTTAATTTTATTGCTTAAATCGCATTTTCTCGGCGAGCTGAGCACTTTTTCTGAATTGTGCCGCTCCCGTCACTCTGGTTAGGTTGGCATCGAAAAAAACGCTCTCGGGTGCTTTAGAGTGCCGAGTTTATCACTGCGCATGAAGAAATGACCACCTCCAACGTTTGGTTTATGTTTTATAAGCATTTTTAATTTTATTGCTTAAATCGCATTTTCTCGGCGAGCTGAGCGCTTTTTCTGAATTGTGCCGCTCCCGTCACTCTGGTTAGGTTGGCATCGAAAAAAACGCTCTCGGGTGCTTTAGAGTGCCGAGTTTATCACTGCGCATGAAGAAATGACCACCTCCAACGTTTGGTTTATGTTTTATAAGCATTTTTAATTTTATTGCTTAAATCGCATTTTCTCGGCGAGCTGAGCGCTTTTTCTGAATTGTGCCGCTCCCGTCACTCTGGTTAGGTTGGCATCGAAAAAAACGCTCTCGGGTGCTTTAGAGTGCCGAGTTTATCACTGCGCATGAAGAAATGACCACCTCCAACGTTTGGTTTATGTTTTATAAGCATTTTTAATTTTATTGCTTAAATCGCATTTTCTCGGCGAGCTGAGCACTTTTTCTGAATTGTGCCGCTCCCGTCACTCTGGTTAGGTTGGCATCGAATAAAACGCTCTCGGGTGCTTTAGAGTCCCGAGTTTATCACTGCGCATGAAGAAATGACCACCTCCAACGTTTGGTTTATGTTTTATAAGCATTTTTAATTTTATTGCTTAAATCGCATTTTCTCGGCGAGCTGAGCACTTTTTCTGAATTGTGCCGCTCCCGTCACTCTGGTTAGGTTGGCATCGAAAAAAACGCTCTCGGGTGCTTTAGAGTGCCGAGTTTATCACTGCGCATGAAGAAATGACCACCTCCAACGTTTGGTTTATGTTTTATAAGCATTTTTAATTTTATTGCTTAAATCGCATTTTCTCGGCGAGCTGAGCACTTTTTCTGAATTGTGCCGCTCCCGTCACTCTGGTTAGGTTGGCATCGAAAAAAACGCTCTCGGGTGCTTTAGAGTGCCGAGTTTATCACTGTGCATGAAGAAATGACCACCTCCAACGTTTGGTTTATGTTTTATAAGCATTTTTAATTTTATTGCTTAAATCGCATTTTCTCGGCGAGCTGAGCGCTTTTTCTGAATTGTGCCGCTCCCGTCACTCTGGTTAGGTTGGCATGGAAAAAAACGCTCTCGGGTGCTTTAGAGTGCCGAGTTTATCACTGCGCATGAAGAAATGACCACCTCCAACGTTTGGTTTATGTTTTATAAGCATTTTTAATTTTATTGCTTAAATCGCATTTTCTCGGCGAGCTGAGCGCTTTTTCTGAATTGTGCCGCTCCCGTCACTCTGGTTAGGTTGGCATCGAAAAAAACGCTCTCGGGTGCTTTAGAGTGCCGAGTTTATCACTGCGCATGAAGAAATGACCACCTCCAACGTTTGGTTTATGTTTTATAAGCATTTTTAATTTTATTGCTTAAATCGCATTTTCTCGGCGAGCTGAGCACTTTTTCTGAATTGTGCCGCTCCCGTCACTCTGGTTAGGTTGGCATCGAAAAAAACGCTCTCGGGTGCTTTAGAGTGCCGAGTTTATCACTGTGCATGAAGAAATGACCACCTCCAACGTTTGGTTTATGTTTTATAAGCATTTTTAATTTTATTGCTTAAATCGCATTTTCTCGGCGAGCTGAGCGCTTTTTCTGAATTGTGCCGCTCCCGTCACTCTGGTTAGGTTGGCATCGAAAAAAACGCTCTCGGGTGCTTTAGAGTGCCGAGTTTATCACTGCGCATGAAGAAATGACCACCTCCAACGTTTGGTTTATGTTTTATAAGCATTTTTAATTTTATTGCTTAAATCGCATTTTCTCGGCGAGCTGAGCACTTTTTCTGAATTGTGCCGCTCCCGTCACTCTGGTTAGGTTGGCATCGAAAAAAACGCTCTCGGGTGCTTTAGAGTGCCGAGTTTATCACTGCGCATGAAGAAATGACCACCTCCAACGTTTGGTTTATGTTTTATAAGCATTTTTAATTTTATTGCTTAAATCGCATTTTCTCGGCGAGCTGAGCGCTTTTTCTGAATTGTGCCGCTCCCGTCACTCTGGTTAGGTTGGCATCGAAAAAAACGCTCTCGGGTGCTTTAGAGTGCCGAGTTTATCACTGCGCATGAAGAAATGACCACCTCCAACGTTTGGTTTATGTTTTATAAGCATTTTTAATTTTATTGCTTAAATCGCATTTTCTCGGCGAGCTGAGCGCTTTTTCTGAATTGTGCCGCTCCCGTCACTCTGGTTAGGTTGGCATCGAAAAAAACGCTCTCGGGTGCTTTAGAGTGCCGAGTTTATCACTGCGCATGAAGAAATGACCACCTCCAACGTTTGGTTTATGTTTTATAAGCATTTTTAATTTTATTGCTTAAATCGCATTTTCTCGGCGAGCTGAGCACTTTTTCTGAATTGTGCCGCTCCCGTCACTCTGGTTAGGTTGGCATCGAATAAAACGCTCTCGGGTGCTTTAGAGTCCCGAGTTTATCACTGCGCATGAAGAAATGACCACCTCCAACGTTTGGTTTATGTTTTATAAGCATTTTTAATTTTATTGCTTAAATCGCATTTTCTCGGCGAGCTGAGCACTTTTTCTGAATTGTGCCGCTCCCGTCACTCTGGTTAGGTTGGCATCGAAAAAAACGCTCTCGGGTGCTTTAGAGTGCCGAGTTTATCACTGCGCATGAAGAAATGACCACCTCCAACGTTTGGTTTATGTTTTATAAGCATTTTTAATTTTATTGCTTAAATCGCATTTTCTCGGCGAGCTGAGCACTTTTTCTGAATTGTGCCGCTCCCGTCACTCTGGTTAGGTTGGCATCGAAAAAAACGCTCTCGGGTGCTTTAGAGTGCCGAGTTTATCACTGTGCATGAAGAAATGACCACCTCCAACGTTTGGTTTATGTTTTATAAGCATTTTTAATTTTATTGCTTAAATCGCATTTTCTCGGCGAGCTGAGCGCTTTTTCTGAATTGTGCCGCTCCCGTCACTCTGGTTAGGTTGGCATGGAAAAAAACGCTCTCGGGTGCTTTAGAGTGCCGAGTTTATCACTGCGCATGAAGAAATGACCACCTCCAACGTTTGGTTTATGTTTTATAAGCATTTTTAATTTTATTGCTTAAATCGCATTTTCTCGGCGAGCTGAGCGCTTTTTCTGAATTGTGCCGCTCCCGTCACTCTGGTTAGGTTGGCATCGAAAAAAACGCTCTCGGGTGCTTTAGAGTGCCGAGTTTATCACTGCGCATGAAGAAATGACCACCTCCAACGTTTGGTTTATGTTTTATAAGCATTTTTAATTTTATTGCTTAAATCGCATTTACTCGGCGAGCTGAGCACTTTTTCTGAATTGTGCCGCTCCCGTCACTCTGGTTAGGTTGGCATCGAAAAAAACGCTCTTGGGTGCTTTAGAGTGCCGAGTTTATCACTGCGCATGAAGAAATGACCACCTCCAACGTTTGGTTTATGTTTTATAAGCATTTTTAATTTTATTGCTTAAATCGCATTTTCTCGGCGAGCTGAGCACTTTTTCTGAATTGTGCCGCTCCCGTCACTCTGGTTAGGTTGGCATGGAAAAAAACGCTCTCGGGTGCTTTAGAGTGCCGAGTTTATCACCGCGCATGAAGAAATGACCACCTCCAACGTTTGGTTTATGTTTTATAAGCATTTTTAATTTTATTGCTTAAATCGCATTTTCTCGGCGAGCTGAGCGCTTTTTCTGAATTGTGCCGCTCCCGTCACTCTGGTTAGGTTGGCATCGAATAAAACGCTCTCGGGTGCTTTAGAGTGCCGAGTTTATCACTGCGCATGAAGAAATGACCACCTCCAACGTTTGGTTTATGTTTTATAAGCATTTTTAATTTTATTGCTTAAATCGCATTTTCTCGGCGAGCTGAGCACTTTTTCTGAATTGTGCCGCTCCCGTCACTCTGGTTAGGTTGGCATGGAAAAAAACGCTCTCGGGTGCTTTAGAGTGCCGAGTTTATTACTGCGTAATAAGAAATGACCATCTACAACGTTTGGTTTATGTTTTATAAGCATTTTTAATTTTTTTGCTTAAATCGCATTTTCTCGGCGAGCTGAGCACTTTTTCTGAATTGTGCCGCTCCCGTCACTCTGGTTAGGTTGGCATGGAAAAAAACGCTCTCGGGTGCTTTAGAGTGCCGAGTTTATCACTGCGCATGAAGAAATGACCACCTCCAACGTTTGGTTTATGTTTTATAAGCATTTTTAATTTTATTGCTTAAATCGCATTTTCTCGGCGAGCTGAGCACTTTTTCTGAATTGTGCCGCTCCCGTCACTCTGGTTAGGTTGGCATGGAAAAAAACGCTCTCGGGTGCTTTAGAGTGCCGAGTTTATCACTGCGCATGAAGAAATGACCACCTCCAACGTTTGGTTTATGTTTTATAAGCATTTTTAATTTTATTGCTTAAATCGCATTTTCTCGGCGAGCTGAGCACTTTTTCTGAATTGTGCCGCTCCCGTCACTCTGGTTAGGTTGGCATGGAAAAAAAGGCTCTCGGGTGCTTTAGAGTGCCGAGTTTATTACTGCGTAATAAGAAATGACCATCTACAACGTTTGGTTTATGTTTTATAAGCATTTTTAATTTTATTGCTTAAATCGCATTTTCTCGGCGAGCTGAGCACTTTTTCTGAATTGTGCCGCTCCCGTCACTCTGGTTAGGTTGGCATCGAAAAAAACGCTCTCGGGTGCTTTAGAGTGCCGAGTTTATCACTGCGCATGAAGAAATGACCACCTCCAACGTTTGGTTTATGTTTTATAAGCATTTTTAATTTTATTGCTTAAATCGCATTTTCTCGGCGAGCTGAGCACTTTTTCTGAATTGTGCCGCTCCCGTCACTCTGGTTAGGTTGGCATCGAAAAAAACGCTCTCGGGTGCTTTAGAGTGCCGAGTTTATCACTGCGCATGAAGAAATGACCACCTCCAACGTTTGGTTTATGTTTTATAAGCATTTTTAATTTTATTGCTTAAATCGCATTTTCTCGGCGAGCTGAGCACTTTTTCTGAATTGTGCCGCTCCCGTCACTCTGGTTAGGTTGGCATGGAAAAAAACGCTCTCGGGTGCTTTAGAGTGCCGAGTTTATTACTGCGTAATAAGAAATGACCATCTACAACGTTTGGTTTATATTTTATAAGCATTTTTAATTTTATTGCTTAAATCGCATTTTCTCGGCGAGCTGAGCACTTTTTCTGAATTGTGCCGCTCCCGTCACTCTGTTTAGGTTGGCATGGAAAAAAACGCTCTCGGGTGCTTTAGAGTGCCGAGTTTATCACTGCGCATGAAGAAAAGACCACCTCCAACGTTTGGTTTATGTTTTATAAGCATTTTTAATTTTATTGCTTAAATCGCATTTTCTCGGCGAGCTGAGCGCTTTTTCTGTATTGTGCCGCTCCCGTCACTCTGGTTAGGTTGGCATCGAAAAAACGCTCTCGGGTGCTTTAGAGTGCCGAGTTTATTACTGCGTAATAAGAAATGACCATTTACAACGTTTGGTTTATGTTTTATAAGCATTTTTAATTTTATTGCTTAAATCGCATTTTCTCGGCGAGCTGAGCACTTTTTCTGAATTGTGCCGCTCCCGTCACTCTGGTTAGGTTGGCATCGAAAAAAACGCTCTCGGGTGCTTTAGAGTGCCGAGTTTATCACTGTGCATGAAGAAATGACCACCTCCAACGTTTGGTTTATGTTTTATAAGCATTTTTAATTTTATTGCTTAAATCGCATTTTCTCGGCGAGCTGAGCGCTTTTTCTGAATTGTGCCGCTCCCGTCACTCTGGTTAGGTTGGCATCGAAAAAAACGCTCTCGGGTGCTTTAGAGTGCCGAGTTTATCACTGCGCATGAAGAAATGACCACCTCCAACGTTTGGTTTATGTTTTATAAGCATTTTTAATTTTATTGCTTAAATCGCATTTTCTCGGCGAGCTGAGCGCTTTTTCTGAATTGTGCCGCTCCCGTCACTCTGGTTAGGTTGGCATCGAATAAAACGCTCTCGGGTGCTTTAGAGTGCCGAGTTTATCACTGCGCATGAAGAAATGACCACCTCCAACGTTTGGTTTATGTTTTATAAGCATTTTTAATTTTATTGCTTAAATCGCATTTTCTCGGCGAGCTGAGCACTTTTTCTGAATTGTGCCGCTCCCGTCACTCTGGTTAGGTTGGCATGGAAAAAAACGCTCTCGGGTGCTTTAGAGTGCCGAGTTTATTACTGCGTAATAAGAAATGACCATCTACAACGTTTGGTTTATGTTTTATAAGCATTTTTAATTTTATTGCTTAAATCGCATTTTCTCGGCGAGCTGAGCACTTTTTCTGAATTGTGCCGCTCCCGTCACTCTGGTTAGGTTGGCATGGAAAAAAACGCTCTCGGGTGCTTTAGAGTGCCGAGTTTATCACTGCGCATGAAGAAATGACCACCTCCAACGTTTGGTTTATGTTTTATAAGCATTTTTAATTTTATTGCTTAAATCGCATTTTCTCGGCGAGCTGAGCACTTTTTCTGAATTGTGCCGCTCCCGTCACTCTGGTTAGGTTGGCATGGAAAAAAACGCTCTCGGGTGCTTTAGAGTGCCGAGTTTATCACTGCGCATGAAGAAATGACCACCTCCAACGTTTGGTTTATGTTTTATAAGCATTTTTAATTTTATTGCTTAAATCGCATTTTCTCGGCGAGCTGAGCACTTTTTCTGAATTGTGCCGCTCCCGTCACTCTGGTTAGGTTGGCATGGAAAAAAAGGCTCTCGGGTGCTTTAGAGTGCCGAGTTTATTACTGCGTAATAAGAAATGACCATCTACAACGTTTGGTTTATGTTTTATAAGCATTTTTAATTTTATTGCTTAAATCGCATTTTCTCGGCGAGCTGAGCACTTTTTCTGAATTGTGCCGCTCCCGTCACTCTGGTTAGGTTGGCATCGAAAAAAACGCTCTCGGGTGCTTTAGAGTGCCGAGTTTATCACTGCGCATGAAGAAATGACCACCTCCAACGTTTGGTTTATGTTTTATAAGCATTTTTAATTTTATTGCTTAAATCGCATTTTCTCGGCGAGCTGAGCACTTTTTCTGAATTGTGCCGCTCCCGTCACTCTGGTTAGGTTGGCATGGAAAAAAACGCTCTCGGGTGCTTTAGAGTGCCGAGTTTATTACTGCGTAATAAGAAATGACCATCTACAACGTTTGGTTTATGTTTTATAAGCATTTTTAATTTTATTGCTTAAATCGCATTTTCTCGGCGAGCTGAGCACTTTTTCTGAATTGTGCCGCTCCCGTCACTCTGTTTAGGTTGGCATGGAAAAAAACGCTCTCGGGTGCTTTAGAGTGCCGAGTTTATCACTGCACATGAAGAAAAGACCACCTCCAACGTTTGGTTTATGTTTTATAAGCATTTTTAATTTTATTGCTTAAATCGCATTTTCTCGGCGAGCTGAGCGCTTTTTCTGAATTGTGCCGCTCCCGTCACTCTGGTTAGGTTGGCATCGAAAAAAACGCTCTCGGGTGCTTTAGAGTGCCGAGTTTATTACTGCGTAATAAGAAATGACCATTTACAACGTTTGGTTTATGTTTTATAAGCATTTTTAATTTTATTGCTTAAATCGCATTTTCTCGGCGAGCTGAGCACTTTTTCTGAATTATGCCGCTCCCGTCACTCTGGTTAGGTTGGCATCGAAAAAAACGCTCTCGGGTGCTTTAGAGTGCCGAGTTTATCACTGCGCATGAAGAAATGACCACCTCCAACGTTTGGTTTATGTTTTATAAGCATTTTTAATTTTATTGCTTAAATCGCATTTTCTCGGCGAGCTGAGCACTTTTTCTGAATTGTGCCGCTCCCGTCACTCTGGTTAGGTTGGCATCGAAAAAAACGCTCTCGGGTGCTTTAGAGTGCCGAGTTTATCACTGCGCATGAAGAAATGACCACCTCCAACGTTTGGTTTATGTTTTATAAGCATTTTTAATTTTATTGCTTAAATCGCATTTTCTCGGCGAGCTGAGCACTTTTTCTGAATTGTGCCGCTCCCGTCACTCTGGTTAGGTTGGCATCGAAAAAAACGCTCTCGGGTGCTTTAGAGTGCCGAGTTTATCACTGCGCATGAAGAAATGACCACCTCCAACGTTTGGTTTATCTTTTATAAGCATTTTTAATTTTATTGCTTAAATCGCATTTTCTCGGCGAGCTGAGCACTTTTTCTGAATTGTGCCGCTCCCGTCACTCTGGTTAGGTTGGCATGGAAAAAAACGCTCTCGGGTGCTTTAGAGTGCCGAGTTTATTACTGCGTAATAAGAAATGACCATCTACAACGTTTGGTTTATGTTTTATAAGCATTTTTAATTTTATTGCTTAAATCGCATTTTCTCGGCGAGCTGAGCACTTTTTCTGAATTGTGCCGCTCCCGTCACTCTGTTTAGGTTGGCATGGAAAAAAACGCTCTCGGGTGCTTTAGAGTGCCGAGTTTATCACTGCACATGAAGAAAAGACCACCTCCAACGTTTGGTTTATGTTTTATAAGCATTTTTAATTTTATTGCTTAAATCGCATTTTCTCGGCGAGCTGAGCGCTTTTTCTGAATTGTGCCGCTCCCGTCACTCTGGTTAGGTTGGCATCGAAAAAAACGCTCTCGGGTGCTTTAGAGTGCCGAGTTTATTACTGCGTAATAAGAAATGACCATTTACAACGTTTGGTTTATGTTTTATAAGCATTTTTAATTTTATTGCTTAAATCGCATTTTCTCGGCGAGCTGAGCACTTTTTCTGAATTGTGCCGCTCCCGTCACTCTGGTTAGGTTGGCATCGAAAAAAACGCTCTCGGGTGCTTTAGAGTGCCGAGTTTATCACTGTGCATGAAGAAATGACCACCTCCAACGTTTGGTTTATGTTTTATAAGCATTTTTAATTTTATTGCTTAAATCGCATTTTCTCGGCGAGCTGAGCACTTTTTCTGAATTGTGCCGCTCCCGTCACTCTGGTTAGGTTGGCATGGAAAAAAACGCTCTCGGGTGCTTTAAAGTGCCGAGTTTATCACTGCGCATGAAGAAATGACCACCTCCAACGTTTGGTTTATGTTTTATAAGCATTTTTAATTTTATTGCTTAAATCGCATTTTCTCGGCGAGCTGAGCACTTTTTCTGAATTGTGCCGCTCCCGTCACTCTGGTTAGGTTGGCATGGAAAAAAACGCTCTCGGGTGCTTTAGAGTGCCGAGTTTATCACTGTGCATGAAGAAATGACCACCTCCAACGTTTGGTTTATGTTTTATAAGCATTTTTAATTTTATTGCTTAAATCGCATTTTCTCGGCGAGCTGAGCACTTTTTCTGAATTGTGCCGCTCCCGTCACTCTGGTTAGGTTGGCATCGAAAAAAACGCTCTCGGGTGCTTTAGAGTGCCGAGTTTATCACTGCGCATGAAGAAATGACCACCTCCAACGTTTGGTTTATGTTTTATAAGCATTTTTAATTTTATTGCTTAAATCGCATTTTCTCGGCGAGCTGAGCACTTTTTCTGAATTGTGCCGCTCCCGTCACTCTGGTTAGGTTGGCATGGAAAAAAACGCTCTCGGGTGCTTTAGAGTGCCGAGTTTATTACTGCGTAATAAGAAATGACCATCTACAACGTTTGGTTTATATTTTATAAGCATTTTTAATTTTATTGCTTAAATCGCATTTTCTCGGCGAGCTGAGCACTTTTTCTGAATTGTGCCGCTCCCGTCACTCTGTTTAGGTTGGCATGGAAAAAAACGCTCTCGGGTGCTTTAGAGTGCCGAGTTTATCACTGCGCATGAAGAAAAGACCACCTCCAACGTTTGGTTTATGTTTTATAAGCATTTTTAATTTTATTGCTTAAATCGCATTTTCTCGGCGAGCTGAGCGCTTTTTCTGTATTGTGCCGCTCCCGTCACTCTGGTTAGGTTGGCATCGAAAAAACGCTCTCGGGTGCTTTAGAGTGCCGAGTTTATTACTGCGTAATAAGAAATGACCATTTACAACGTTTGGTTTATGTTTTATAAGCATTTTTAATTTTATTGCTTAAATCGCATTTTCTCGGCGAGCTGAGCACTTTTTCTGAATTGTGCCGCTCCCGTCACTCTGGTTAGGTTGGCATCGAAAAAAACGCTCTCGGGTGCTTTAGAGTGCCGAGTTTATCACTGTGCATGAAGAAATGACCACCTCCAACGTTTGGTTTATGTTTTATAAGCATTTTTAATTTTATTGCTTAAATCGCATTTTCTCGGCGAGCTGAGCGCTTTTTCTGAATTGTGCCGCTCCCGTCACTCTGGTTAGGTTGGCATCGAAAAAAACGCTCTCGGGTGCTTTAGAGTGCCGAGTTTATTACTGCGTAATAAGAAATGACCATCTACAACGTTTGGTTTATGTTTTATAAGCATTTTTAATTTTATTGCTTAAATCGCATTTTCTCGGCGAGCTGAGCACTTTTTCTGAATTGTGCCGCTCCCGTCACTCTGGTTAGGTTGGCATCGAAAAAAACGCTCTCGGGTGCTTTAGAGTGCCGAGTTTATCACTGCGCATGAAGAAATGACCACCTCCAACGTTTGGTTTATGTTTTATAAGCATTTTTAATTTTATTGCTTAAATCGCATTTACTCGGCGAGCTGAGCACTTTTTCTGAATTGTGCCGCTCCCGTCACTCTGGTTAGGTTGGCATCGAAAAAAACGCTCTCGGGTGCTTTAGAGTGCCGAGTTTATCACTGCGCATGAAGAAATGACCACCTCCAACGTTTGGTTTATGTTTTATAAGCATTTTTAATTTTATTGCTTAAATCGCATTTTCTCGGCGAGCTGAGCACTTTTTCTGAATTGTGCCGCTCCCGTCACTCTGGTTAGGTTGGCATGGAAAAAAACGCTCTCGGGTGCTTTAGAGTGCCGAGTTTATCACTGCGCATGAAGAAATGACCACCTCCAACGTTTGGTTTATGTTTTATAAGCATTTTTAATTTTATTGCTTAAATCGCATTTTCTCGGCGAGCTGAGCGCTTTTTCTGAATTGTGCCGCTCCCGTCACTCTGGTTAGGTTGGCATCGAATAAAACGCTCTCGGGTGCTTTAGAGTGCCGAGTTTATCACTGCGCATGAAGAAATGACCACCTCCAACGTTTGGTTTATGTTTTATAAGCATTTTTAATTTTATTGCTTAAATCGCATTTTCTCGGCGAGCTGAGCACTTTTTCTGAATTGTGCCGCTCCCGTCACTCTGGTTAGGTTGGCATGGAAAAAAACGCTCTCGGGTGCTTTAGAGTGCCGAGTTTATTACTGCGTAATAAGAAATGACCATCTACAACGTTTGGTTTATGTTTTATAAGCATTTTTAATTTTATTGCTTAAATCGCATTTTCTCGGCGAGCTGAGCACTTTTTCTGAATTGTGCCGCTCCCGTCACTCTGGTTAGGTTGGCATCGAAAAAAACGCTCTCGGGTGCTTTAGAGTGCCGAGTTTATCACTGCGCATGAAGAAATGACCACCTCCAACGTTTGGTTTATGTTTTATAAGCATTTTTAATTTTATTGCTTAAATCGCATTTTCTCGGCGAGCTGAGCACTTTTTCTGAATTGTGCCGCTCCCGTCACTCTGGTTAGGTTGGCATGGAAAAAAACGCTCTCGGGTGCTTTAGAGTGCCGAGTTTATTACTGCGTAATAAGAAATGACCATCTACAACGTTTGGTTTATGTTTTATAAGCATTTTTAATTTTATTGCTTAAATCGCATTTTCTCGGCGAGCTGAGCACTTTTTCTGAATTGTGCCGCTCCCGTCACTCTGTTTAGGTTGGCATGGAAAAAAACGCTCTCGGGTGCTTTAGAGTGCCGAGTTTATCACTGCACATGAAGAAAAGACCACCTCCAACGTTTGGTTTATGTTTTATAAGCATTTTTAATTTTATTGCTTAAATCGCATTTTCTCGGCGAGCTGAGCGCTTTTTCTGAATTGTGCCGCTCCCGTCACTCTGGTTAGGTTGGCATCGAAAAAAACGCTCTCGGGTGCTTTAGAGTGCCGAGTTTATTACTGCGTAATAAGAAATGACCATTTACAACGTTTGGTTTATGTTTTATAAGCATTTTTAATTTTATTGCTTAAATCGCATTTTCTCGGCGAGCTGAGCACTTTTTCTGAATTGTGCCGCTCCCGTCACTCTGGTTAGGTTGGCATCGAAAAAAACGCTCTCGGGTGCTTTAGAGTGCCGAGTTTATCACTGCGCATGAAGAAATGACCACCTCCAACGTTTGGTTTATGTTTTATAAGCATTTTTAATTTTATTGCTTAAATCGCATTTTCTCGGCGAGCTGAGCACTTTTTCTGAATTGTGCCGCTCCCGTCACTCTGGTTAGGTTGGCATCGAAAAAAACGCTCTCGGGTGCTTTAGAGTGCCGAGTTTATCACTGCGCATGAAGAAATGACCACCTCCAACGTTTGGTTTATGTTTTATAAGCATTTTTAATTTTATTGCTTAAATCGCATTTTCTCGGCGAGCTGAGCGCTTTTTCTGAATTGTGCCGCTCCCGTCACTCTGGTTAGGTTGGCATCGAAAAAAACGCTCTCGGGTGCTTTAGAGTGCCGAGTTTATCACTGCGCATGAAGAAATGACCACCTCCAACGTTTGGTTTATGTTTTATAAGCATTTTTAATTTTATTGCTTAAATCGCATTTTCTCGGCGAGCTGAGCACTTTTTCTGAATTGTGCCGCTCCCGTCACTCTGGTTAGGTTGGCATGGAAAAAAACGCTCTCGGGTGCTTTAGAGTGCCGAGTTTATCACTGTGCATGAAGAAATGACCACCTCCAACGTTTGGTTTATGTTTTATAAGCATTTTTAATTTTATTGCTTAAATCGCATTTTCTCGGCGAGCTGAGCACTTTTTCTGAATTGTGCCGCTCCCGTCACTCTGGTTAGGTTGGCATCGAAAAAAACGCTCTCGGGTGCTTTAGAGTGCCGAGTTTATCACTGTGCATGAAGAAATGACCACCTCCAACGTTTGGTTTATGTTTTATAAGCATTTTTAATTTTATTGCTTAAATCGCATTTTCTCGGCGAGCTGAGCGCTTTTTCTGAATTGTGCCGCTCCCGTCACTCTGGTTAGGTTGGCATCGAATAAAACGCTCTCGGGTGCTTTAGAGTGCCGAGTTTATCACTGCGCATGAAGAAATGACCACCTCCAACGTTTGGTTTATGTTTTATAAGCATTTTTAATTTTATTGCTTAAATCGCATTTTCTCGGCGAGCTGAGCACTTTTTCTGAATTGTGCCGCTCCCGTCACTCTGGTTAGGTTGGCATCGAAAAAAACGCTCTCGGGTGCTTTAGAGTGCCGAGTTTATCACTGCGCATGAAGAAATGACCAACTCCAACGTTTGGTTTATGTTTTATAAGCATTTTTAATTTTATTGCTTAAATCGCATTTTCTCGGCGAGCTGAGCACTTTTTCTGAATTGTGCCGCTCCCGTCACTCTGGTTAGGTTGGCATCGAAAAAAACGCTCTCGGGTGCTTTAGAGTGCCGAGTTTATCACTGCGCATGAAGAAATGACCACCTCCAACGTTTGGTTTATGTTTTATAAGCATTTTTAATTTTATTGCTTAAATCGCATTTTCTCGGCGAGCTGAGCACTTTTTCTGAATTGTGCCGCTCCCGTCACTCTGGTTAGGTTGGCATCGAATAAAACGCTCTCGGGTGCTTTAGAGTGCCGAGTTTATCACTGCGCATGAAGAAATGACCACCTCCAACGTTTGGTTTATGTTTTATAAGCATTTTTAATTTTATTGCTTAAATCGCATTTTCTCGGCGAGCTGAGCACTTTTTCTGAATTGTGCCGCTCCCGTCACTCTGGTTAGGTTGGCATCCAAAAAAACGCTCTCGGGTGCTTTAGAGTGCCGAGTTTATCACTGCGCATGAAGAAATGACCACCTCCAACGTTTGGTTTAGGTTTTATAAGCATTTTTAATTTTATTGCTTAAATCGCATTTTCTCGGCGAGCTGAGCACTTTTTCTGAATTGTGCCGCTCCCGTCACTCTGGTTAGGTTGGCATCGAAAAAAACGCTCTCGGGTGCTTTAGAGTGCCGAGTTTATCACTGTGCATGAAGAAATGACCACCTCCAACGTTTGGTTTATGTTTTATAAGCATTTTTAATTTTATTGCTTAAATCGCATTTTCTCGGCGAGCTGAGCACTTTTTCTGAATTGTGCCGCTCCCGTCACTCTGGTTAGGTTGGCATGGAAAAAAACGCTCTCGGGTGCTTTAGAGTGCCGAGTTTATTACTGCGTAATAAGAAATGACCATCTACAACGTTTGGTTTATGTTTTATAAGCATTTTTAATTTTATTGCTTAAATCGCATTTTCTCGGCGAGCTGAGCACTTTTTCTGAATTGTGCCGCTCCCGTCACTCTGTTTAGGTTGGCATGGAAAAAAACGCTCTCGGGTGCTTTAGAGTGCCGAGTTTATCACTGCGCATGAAGAAAAGACCACCTCCAACGTTTGGTTTATGTTTTATAAGCATTTTTAATTTTATTGCTTAAATCGCATTTTCTCGGCGAGCTGAGCGCTTTTTCTGTATTGTGCCGCTCCCGTCACTCTGGTTAGGTTGGCATCGAAAAAACGCTCTCGGGTGCTTTAGAGTGCCGAGTTTATTACTGCGTAATAAGAAATGACCATTTACAACGTTTGGTTTATGTTTTATAAGCATTTTTAATTTTATTGCTTAAATCGCATTTTCTCGGCGAGCTGAGCACTTTTTCTGAATTGTGCCGCTCCCGTCACTCTGGTTAGGTTGGCATCGAAAAAAACGCTCTCGGGTGCTTTAGAGTGCCGAGTTTATCACTGTGCATGAAGAAATGACCACCTCCAACGTTTGGTTTATGTTTTATAAGCATTTTTAATTTTATTGCTTAAATCGCATTTTCTCGGCGAGCTGAGCGCTTTTTCTGAATTGTGCCGCTCCCGTCACTCTGGTTAGGTTGGCATCGAAAAAAACGCTCTCGGGTGCTTTAGAGTGCCGAGTTTATCACTGCGCATGAAGAAATGACCACCTCCAACGTTTGGTTTATGTTTTATAAGCATTTTTAATTTTATTGCTTAAATCGCATTTTCTCGGCGAGCTGAGCACTTTTTCTGAATTGTGCCGCTCCCGTCACTCTGGTTAGGTTGGCATCAAATAAAACGCTCTCGGGTGCTTTAGAGTGCCGAGTTTATCACTGCGCATGAAGAAATGACCACCTCCAACGTTTGGTTTATGTTTTATAAGCATTTTTAATTTTATTGCTTAAATCGCATTTTCTCGGCGAGCTGAGCACTTTTTCTGAATTGTGCCGCTCCCGTCACTCTGGTTAGGTTGGCATGGAAAAAAACGCTCTCGGGTGCTTTAGAGTGCCGAGTTTATCACTGCGCATGAAGAAATGACCACCTCCAACGTTTGGTTTATGTTTTATAAGCATTTTTAATTTTATTGCTTAAATCGCATTTTCTCGGCGAGCTGAGCACTTTTTCTGAATTGTGCCGCTCCCGTCACTCTGGTTAGGTTGGCATGGAAAAAAACGCTCTCGGGTGTTTAGAGTGCCGAGTTTATTACTGCGTAATAAGAAATGACCATCTACAACGTTTGGTTTATGTTTTATAAGCATTTTAAATTTTATTGCTTAAATTGCATTTTCTCGGCGAGCTGAGCACTTTTTCTGAATTGTGCCGCTCGCGTCACTCTGGTTAGGTTGGCATCGAAAAAAACGCTCTCGGGTGCTTTAGAGTGCCGAGTTTATCACTGCGCATGAAGAAATGACCACCTCCAACGTTTGGTTTATGTTTTATAAGCATTTTTAATTTTATTGCTTAAATCGCATTTTCTCGGCGAGCTGAGCACTTTTTCTGAATTGTGCCGCTCGCGTCACTCTGGTTAGGTTGGCATGGAAAAAACGCTCTCGGGTGCTTTAGAGTGCCGAGTTTATCACTGCGCATGAAAAATGACCACCTCCAACGTTTGGTTTATGTTTTATAAGCATTTTTAATTTTATTGCTTAAATCGCATTTTCTCGGCGAGCTGAGCACTTTTTCTGAATTGTGCCGCTCCCGTCACTCTGGTTAGGTTGGCATGGAAAAAAACGCTCTCGGGTGCTTTAGAGTGCCGAGTTTATTACTGCGTAATAAGAAAATGACCATCTACAACGTTTGGTTTATGTTTTATAAGCATTTTAAATTTTATTGCTTAAATTGCATTTTCTCGGCGAGCTGAGCACTTTTTCTGAATTGTGCCGCTCCCGTCACTCTGGTTAGGTTGGCATGGAAAAAAACGCTCTCGGGTGCTTTAGAGTGCCGAGTTTATTACTGCGTAATAAGAAATGACCACCTCCAACGTTTGGTTTATGTTTTATAAGCATTTTTAATTTTATTGCTTAAATCGCATTTTCTCGGCGAGCTGAGCACTTTTTCTGAATTGTGCCGCTCCCGTCACTCTGGTTAGGTTGGCATGGAAAAAAACGCTCTCGGGTGCTTTAGAGTGCCGAGTTTATCACTGCGCATGAAGAAATGACCACCTCCAACGTTTGGTTTATGTTTTATAAGCATTTTTAATTTTATTGCTTAAATCGCATTTTCTCGGCGAGCTGAGCACTTTTTCTGAATTGTGCCGCTCCCGTCACTCTGGTTAGGTTGGCATGGAAAAAAACGCTCTCGGGTGCTTTAGAGTGCCGAGTTTATCACTGCGCATGAAGAAATGACCACCTCCAACGTTTGGTTTATGTTTTATAAGCATTTTTAATTTTATTGCTTAAATCGCATTTTCTCGGCGAGCTGAGCACTTTTTCTGAATTGTGCCGCTCCCGTCACTCTGGTTAGGTTGGCATCGAAAAAAACGCTCTCGGGTGCTTTAGAGTGCCGAGTTTATCACTGCGCATGAAGAAATGACCACCTCCAACGTTTGGTTTATGTTTTATAAGCATTTTTAATTTTATTGCTTAAATCGCATTTTCTCGGCGAGCTGAGCACTTTTTCTGAATTGTGCCGCTCCCGTCACTCTGGTTAGGTTGGCATGGAAAAAAACGCTCTCGGGTGCTTTAGAGTGCCGAGTTTATCACTGTGCATGAAGAAATGACCACCTCCAACGTTTGGTTTATGTTTTATAAGCATTTTTAATTTTATTGCTTAAATCGCATTTTCTCGGCGAGCTGAGCACTTTTTCTGAATTGTGCCGCTCCCGTCACTCTGGTTAGGTTGGCATGGAAAAAAACGCTCTCGGGTGCTTTAGAGTGCCGAGTTTATTACTGCGTAATAAGAAATGACCATCTACAACGTTTGGTTTATGTTTTATAAGCATTTTTAATTTTATTGCTTAAATCGCATTTTCTCGGCGAGCTGAGCACTTTTTCTGAATTGTGCCGCTCCCGTCACTCTGTTTAGGTTGGCATGGAAAAAAACGCTCTCGGGTGCTTTAGAGTGCCGAGTTTATCACTGCGCATGAAGAAAAGACCACCTCCAACGTTTGGTTTATGTTTTATAAGCATTTTTAATTTTATTGCTTAAATCGCATTTTCTCGGCGAGCTGAGCACTTTTTCTGAATTGTGCCGCTCCTGTCACTCTGGTTAGGTTGGCATGGAAAAAAACGCTCTCGGGTGCTTTAGAGTGCCGAGTTTATCACTGCGCATGAAGAAATGACCACCTCCAACGTTTGGTTTATGTTTTATAAGCATTTTTAATTTTATTGCTTAAATCGCATTTTCTCGGCGAGCTGAGCACTTTTTCTGAATTGTGCCGCTCCCGTCACTCTGGTTAGGCATGGAAAAAAACGCTCTCGGGTGCTTTAGAGTGCCGAGTTTATCACTGCGCATGAAGAAATGGCCACCTCCAACGTTTGGTTTATGTTTTATAAGCATTTTTAATTTTATTGCTTAAATCGCATTTTCTCGGCGAGCTGAGCACTTTTTCTGAATTGTGCCGCTCCCGTCACTCTGGTTAGGTTGGCATGGAAAAAAACGCTCTCGGGTGCTTTAGAGTGCCGAGTTTATCACTGCGCATGAAGAAATGGCCACCTCCAACGTTTGGTTTATGTTTTATAAGCATTTCTAATTTTATTGCTTAAATCGCATTTTCTCGGCGAGCTGAGCACTTTTTCTGAATTGTGCCGCTCCCGTCACTCTGGTTAGGTTGGCATGGAAAAAAACGCTCTCGGGTGCTTTAGAGTGCCGAGTTTATCACTGCGCATGAAGAAATGACCACCTCCAACGTTTGGTTTATGTTTTATAAGCATTTTTAATTTTATTGCTTAAATCGCATTTTCTCGGCGAGCTGAGCACTTTTTCTGAATTGTGCCGCTCCCGTCACTCTGGTTAGGTTGGCATGGAAAAAAACGCTCTCGGGTGCTTTAGAGTGCCGAGTTTATCACTGCGCATGAAGAAATGGCCACCTCCAACGTTTGGTTTATGTTTTATACGCATTTTTAATTTTATTGCTTAAATCGCATTTTCTCGGCGAGCTGAGCACTTTTTCTGAATTGTGCCGCTCCCGTCACTCTGGTTAGGTTGGCATCGAAAAAAACGCTCTCGGGTGCTTTAGAGTGCCGAGTTTATCACTGCGCATGAAGAAATGACCACCTCCAACGTTTGGTTTATGTTTTATAAGCATTTTTAATTTTATTGCTTAAATTGCATTTTCTCGGCGAGCTGAGCACTTTTTCTGAATTGTGCCGCTCCCGTCACTCTGGTTAGGTTGGCATGGAAAAAATCGCTCTCGGGTGCTTTAGAGTGCCGAGTTTATTACTGCGTAATAAGAAATGACCATCTACAACGTTTGGTTTATGTTTTATAAGCATTTTTAATTTTATTGCTTAAATCGCATTTTCTCGGCGAGCTGAGCACTTTTTCTGAATTGTGCCGCTCCCGTCACTCTGTTTAGGTTGGCATGGAAAAAAACGCTCTCGGGTGCTTTAGAGTGCCGAGTTTATCACTGCGCATGAAGAAATGACCACCTCCAACGTTTGGTTTATGTTTTATAAGCATTTTTAATTTTATTGCTTAAATCGCATTTTCTCGGCGAGCTGAGCGCTTTTTCTGAATTGTGCCGCTCCCGTCACTCTGGTTAGGTTGGCATCGAAAAAAACGCTCTCGGGTGCTTTAGAGTGCCGAGTTTATCACTGCGCATGAAGAAATGACCACCTCCAACGTTTGGTTTATGTTTTATAAGCATTTTTAATTTTATTGCTTAAATCGCATTTTCTCGGCGAGCTGAGCACTTTTTCTGAATTGTGCCGCTCCCGTCACTCTGGTTAGGTTGGCATCGAAAAAAACGCTCTCGGGTGCTTTAGAGTGCCGAGTTTATCACTGCGCATGAAGAAATGACCACCTCCAACGTTTGGTTTATGTTTTATAAGCATTTTTAATTTTATTGCTTAAATCGCATTTTCTCGGCGAGCTGAGCACTTTTTCTGAATTGTGCCGCTCCCGTCACTCTGGTTAGGTTGGCATCGAAAAAAACGCTCTCGGGTGCTTTAGAGTGCCGAGTTTATCACCGCGCATGAAGAAATGACCACCTCCAACGTTTGGTTTATGTTTTATAAGCATTTTTAATTTTATTGCTTAAATCGCATTTTCTCGGCGAGCTGAGCGCTTTTTCTGAATTGTGCCGCTCCCGTCACTCTGGTTAGGTTGGCATCGAAAAAAAACGCTCTTGGGTGCTTTAGAGTGCCGAGTTTATCACTGCGCATGAAGAAATGACCACCTCCAACGTTTGGTTTATGTTTTATAAGCATTTTTAATTTTATTGCTTAAATCGCATTTTCTCGGCGAGCTGAGCACTTTTTCTGAATTGTGCCGCTCCCGTCACTCTGGTTAGGTTGGCATGGAAAAAAACGCTCTCGGGTGCTTTAGAGTGCCGAGTTTATTACTGGGTAATAAGAAATGACCATCTACAACGTTTGGTTTATGTTTTATAAGCATTTTAAATTTTATTGCTTAAATCGCATTTTCTCGGCGAGCTGAGCACTTTTTCTGAATTGTGCCGCTCCCGTCACTCTGGTTAGGTTGTCATCGAAAAAAACGCTCTCGGGTGCTTTAGAGTGCCGAGTTTATCACTGCGCATGAAGAAATGACCACCTCCAACGTTTGGTTTATGTTTTATAAGCATTTTTAATTTTATTGCTTAAATCGCATTTTCTCGGCGAGCTGAGCACTTTTTCTGAATTGTGCCGCTCCCGTCACTCTGGTTAGGTTGGCATCGAAAAAAACGCTCTCGGGTGCTTTAGAGTGCCGAGTTTATCACTGTGCATGAAGAAATGACCACCTCCAACGTTTGGTTTATGTTTTATAAGCATTTTTAATTTTATTGCTTAAATCGCATTTTCTCGGCGAGCTGAGCGCTTTTTCTGAATTGTGCCGCTCCCGTCACTCTGGTTAGGTTGGCATCGAAAAAAACGCTCTCGGGTGCTTTAGAGTGCCGAGTTTATCACTGCGCATGAAGAAATGACCACCTCCAACGTTTGGTTTATGTTTTATAAGCATTTTTAATTTTATTGCTTAAATCGCATTTTCTCGGCGAGCTGAGCACTTTTTCTGAATTGTGCCGCTCCCGTCACTCTGGTTAGGTTGGCATCGAAAAAAACGCTCTCGGGTGCTTTAGAGTGCCGAGTTTATCACTGCGCATGAAGAAATGACCACCTCCAACGTTTGGTTTATGTTTTATAAGCATTTTTAATTTTATTGCTTAAATCGCATTTTCTCGGCGAGCTGAGCGCTTTTTCTGAATTGTGCCGCTCCCGTCACTCTGGTTAGGTTGGCATCGAAAAAAACGCTCTCGGGTGCTTTAGAGTGCCGAGTTTATCACTGCGCATGAAGAAATGACCACCTCCAACGTTTGGTTTATGTTTTATAAGCATTTTTAATTTTATTGCTTAAATCGCATTTTCTCGGCGAGCTGAGCGCTTTTTCTGAATTGTGCCGCTCCCGTCACTCTGGTTAGGTTGGCATCGAAAAAAACGCTCTCGGGTGCTTTAGAGTGCCGAGTTTATCACTGCGCATGAAGAAATGACCACCTCCAACGTTTGGTTTATGTTTTATAAGCATTTTTAATTTTATTGCTTAAATCGCATTTTCTCGGCGAGCTGAGCACTTTTTCTGAATTGTGCCGCTCCCGTCACTCTGGTTAGGTTGGCATCGAATAAAACGCTCTCGGGTGCTTTAGAGTCCCGAGTTTATCACTGCGCATGAAGAAATGACCACCTCCAACGTTTGGTTTATGTTTTATAAGCATTTTTAATTTTATTGCTTAAATCGCATTTTCTCGGCGAGCTGAGCACTTTTTCTGAATTGTGCCGCTCCCGTCACTCTGGTTAGGTTGGCATCGAAAAAAACGCTCTCGGGTGCTTTAGAGTGCCGAGTTTATCACTGCGCATGAAGAAATGACCACCTCCAACGTTTGGTTTATGTTTTATAAGCATTTTTAATTTTATTGCTTAAATCGCATTTTCTCGGCGAGCTGAGCACTTTTTCTGAATTGTGCCGCTCCCGTCACTCTGGTTAGGTTGGCATCGAAAAAAACGCTCTCGGGTGCTTTAGAGTGCCGAGTTTATCACTGTGCATGAAGAAATGACCACCTCCAACGTTTGGTTTATGTTTTATAAGCATTTTTAATTTTATTGCTTAAATCGCATTTTCTCGGCGAGCTGAGCGCTTTTTCTGAATTGTGCCGCTCCCGTCACTCTGGTTAGGTTGGCATGGAAAAAAACGCTCTCGGGTGCTTTAGAGTGCCGAGTTTATCACTGCGCATGAAGAAATGACCACCTCCAACGTTTGGTTTATGTTTTATAAGCATTTTTAATTTTATTGCTTAAATCGCATTTTCTCGGCGAGCTGAGCGCTTTTTCTGAATTGTGCCGCTCCCGTCACTCTGGTTAGGTTGGCATCGAAAAAAACGCTCTCGGGTGCTTTAGAGTGCCGAGTTTATCACTGCGCATGAAGAAATGACCACCTCCAACGTTTGGTTTATGTTTTATAAGCATTTTTAATTTTATTGCTTAAATCGCATTTTCTCGGCGAGCTGAGCACTTTTTCTGAATTGTGCCGCTCCCGTCACTCTGGTTAGGTTGGCATCGAAAAAAACGCTCTCGGGTGCTTTAGAGTGCCGAGTTTATCACTGTGCATGAAGAAATGACCACCTCCAACGTTTGGTTTATGTTTTATAAGCATTTTTAATTTTATTGCTTAAATCGCATTTTCTCGGCGAGCTGAGCGCTTTTTCTGAATTGTGCCGCTCCCGTCACTCTGGTTAGGTTGGCATCGAAAAAAACGCTCTCGGGTGCTTTAGAGTGCCGAGTTTATCACTGCGCATGAAGAAATGACCACCTCCAACGTTTGGTTTATGTTTTATAAGCATTTTTAATTTTATTGCTTAAATCGCATTTTCTCGGCGAGCTGAGCACTTTTTCTGAATTGTGCCGCTCCCGTCACTCTGGTTAGGTTGGCATCGAAAAAAACGCTCTCGGGTGCTTTAGAGTGCCGAGTTTATCACTGCGCATGAAGAAATGACCACCTCCAACGTTTGGTTTATGTTTTATAAGCATTTTTAATTTTATTGCTTAAATCGCATTTTCTCGGCGAGCTGAGCGCTTTTTCTGAATTGTGCCGCTCCCGTCACTCTGGTTAGGTTGGCATCGAAAAAAACGCTCTCGGGTGCTTTAGAGTGCCGAGTTTATCACTGCGCATGAAGAAATGACCACCTCCAACGTTTGGTTTATGTTTTATAAGCATTTTTAATTTTATTGCTTAAATCGCATTTTCTCGGCGAGCTGAGCGCTTTTTCTGAATTGTGCCGCTCCCGTCACTCTGGTTAGGTTGGCATCGAAAAAAACGCTCTCGGGTGCTTTAGAGTGCCGAGTTTATCACTGCGCATGAAGAAATGACCACCTCCAACGTTTGGTTTATGTTTTATAAGCATTTTTAATTTTATTGCTTAAATCGCATTTTCTCGGCGAGCTGAGCACTTTTTCTGAATTGTGCCGCTCCCGTCACTCTGGTTAGGTTGGCATCGAATAAAACGCTCTCGGGTGCTTTAGAGTCCCGAGTTTATCACTGCGCATGAAGAAATGACCACCTCCAACGTTTGGTTTATGTTTTATAAGCATTTTTAATTTTATTGCTTAAATCGCATTTTCTCGGCGAGCTGAGCACTTTTTCTGAATTGTGCCGCTCCCGTCACTCTGGTTAGGTTGGCATCGAAAAAAACGCTCTCGGGTGCTTTAGAGTGCCGAGTTTATCACTGCGCATGAAGAAATGACCACCTCCAACGTTTGGTTTATGTTTTATAAGCATTTTTAATTTTATTGCTTAAATCGCATTTTCTCGGCGAGCTGAGCACTTTTTCTGAATTGTGCCGCTCCCGTCACTCTGGTTAGGTTGGCATCGAAAAAAACGCTCTCGGGTGCTTTAGAGTGCCGAGTTTATCACTGTGCATGAAGAAATGACCACCTCCAACGTTTGGTTTATGTTTTATAAGCATTTTTAATTTTATTGCTTAAATCGCATTTTCTCGGCGAGCTGAGCGCTTTTTCTGAATTGTGCCGCTCCCGTCACTCTGGTTAGGTTGGCATGGAAAAAAACGCTCTCGGGTGCTTTAGAGTGCCGAGTTTATCACTGCGCATGAAGAAATGACCACCTCCAACGTTTGGTTTATGTTTTATAAGCATTTTTAATTTTATTGCTTAAATCGCATTTTCTCGGCGAGCTGAGCGCTTTTTCTGAATTGTGCCGCTCCCGTCACTCTGGTTAGGTTGGCATCGAAAAAAACGCTCTCGGGTGCTTTAGAGTGCCGAGTTTATCACTGCGCATGAAGAAATGACCACCTCCAACGTTTGGTTTATGTTTTATAAGCATTTTTAATTTTATTGCTTAAATCGCATTTACTCGGCGAGCTGAGCACTTTTTCTGAATTGTGCCGCTCCCGTCACTCTGGTTAGGTTGGCATCGAAAAAAACGCTCTTGGGTGCTTTAGAGTGCCGAGTTTATCACTGCGCATGAAGAAATGACCACCTCCAACGTTTGGTTTATGTTTTATAAGCATTTTTAATTTTATTGCTTAAATCGCATTTTCTCGGCGAGCTGAGCACTTTTTCTGAATTGTGCCGCTCCCGTCACTCTGGTTAGGTTGGCATGGAAAAAAACGCTCTCGGGTGCTTTAGAGTGCCGAGTTTATCACCGCGCATGAAGAAATGACCACCTCCAACGTTTGGTTTATGTTTTATAAGCATTTTTAATTTTATTGCTTAAATCGCATTTTCTCGGCGAGCTGAGCGCTTTTTCTGAATTGTGCCGCTCCCGTCACTCTGGTTAGGTTGGCATCGAATAAAACGCTTTCGGGTGCTTTAGAGTGCCGAGTTTATCACTGCGCATGAAGAAATGACCACCTCCAACGTTTGGTTTATGTTTTATAAGCATTTTTAATTTTATTGCTTAAATCGCATTTTCTCGGCGAGCTGAGCACTTTTTCTGAATTGTGCCGCTCCCGTCACTCTGGTTAGGTTGGCATGGAAAAAAACGCTCTCGGGTGCTTTAGAGTGCCGAGTTTATTACTGCGTAATAAGAAATGACCATCTACAACGTTTGGTTTATGTTTTATAAGCATTTTTAATTTTATTGCTTAAATCGCATTTTCTCGGCGAGCTGAGCACTTTTTCTGAATTGTGCCGCTCCCGTCACTCTGGTTAGGTTGGCATGGAAAAAAACGCTCTCGGGTGCTTTAGAGTGCCGAGTTTATTACTGCGTAATAAGAAATGACCATCTACAACGTTTGGTTTATGTTTTATAAGCATTTTTAATTTTATTGCTTAAATCGCATTTTCTCGGCGAGCTGAGCACTTTTTCTGAATTGTGCCGCTCCCGTCACTCTGGTTAGGTTGGCATCGAAAAAAACGCTCTCGGGTGCTTTAGAGTGCCGAGTTTATCACTGCGCATGAAGAAATGACCACCTCCAACGTTTGGTTTATGTTTTATAAGCATTTTTAATTTTATTGCTTAAATCGCATTTTCTCGGCGAGCTGAGCACTTTTTCTGAATTGTGCCGCTCCCGTCACTCTGGTTAGGTTGGCATGGAAAAAAACGCTCTCGGGTGCTTTAGAGTGCCGAGTTATTCACTGCGCATGAAGAAATGACCACCTCCAACGTTTGGTTTATGTTTTATAAGCATTTTTAATTTTATTGCTTAAATCGCATTTTCTCGGCGAGCTGAGCACTTTTTCTGAATTGTGCCGCTCCCGTCACTCTGTTTAGGTTGGCATGGAAAAAAACGCTCTCGGGTGCTTTAGAGTGCCGAGTTTATCACTGCACATGAAGAAAAGACCACCTCCAACGTTTGGTTTATGTTTTATAAGCATTTTTAATTTTATTGCTTAAATCGCATTTTCTCGGCGAGCTGAGCGCTTTTTCTGAATTGTGCCGCTCCCGTCACTCTGGTTAGGTTGGCATCGAAAAAAACGCTCTCGGGTGCTTTAGAGTGCCGAGTTTATTACTGCGTAATAAGAAATGACCATTTACAACGTTTGGTTTATGTTTTATAAGCATTTTTAATTTTATTGCTTAAATCGCATTTTCTCGGCGAGCTGAGCACTTTTTCTGAATTGTGCCGCTCCCGTCACTCTGGTTAGGTTGGCATCGAAAAAAACGCTCTCGGGTGCTTTAGAGTGCCGAGTTTATCACTGTGCATGAAGAAATGACCACCTCCAACGTTTGGTTTATGTTTTATAAGCATTTTTAATTTTATTGCTTAAATCGCATTTTCTCGGCGAGCTGAGCGCTTTTTCTGAATTGTGCCGCTCCCGTCACTCTGGTTAGGTTGGCATCGAAAAAAACGCTCTCGGGTGCTTTAGAGTGCCGAGTTTATTACTGCGTAATAAGAAATGACCATCTACAACGTTTGGTTTATGTTTTATAAGCATTTTTAATTTTATTGCTTAAATCGCATTTTCTCGGCGAGCTGAGCACTTTTTCTGAATTGTGCCGCTCCCGTCACTCTGGTTAGGTTGGCATCGAAAAAAACGCTCTCGGGTGCTTTAGAGTGCCGAGTTTATCACTGTGCATGAAGAAATGACCACCTCCAACGTTTGGTTTATGTTTTATAAGCATTTTTAATTTTATTGCTTAAATCGCATTTTCTCGGCGAGCTGAGCGCTTTTTCTGAATTGTGCCGCTCCCGTCACTCTGGTTAGGTTGGCATCGAAAAAAACGCTCTTGGGTGCTTTAGAGTGCCGAGTTTATCACTGCGCATGAAGAAATGACCACCTCCAACGTTTGGTTTATGTTTTATAAGCATTTTTAATTTTATTGCTTAAATCGCATTTTCTCGGCGAGCTGAGCACTTTTTCTGAATTGTGCCGCTCCCGTCACTCTGGTTAGGTTGGCATCGAAAAAAACGCTCTCGGGTGCTTTAGAGTGCCGAGTTTATCACTGCGCATGAAGAAATGACCAACTCCAACGTTTGGTTTATGTTTTATAAGCATTTTTAATTTTATTGCTTAAATCGCATTTTCTCGGCGAGCTGAGCACTTTTTCTGAATTGTGCCGCTCCCGTCACTCTGGTTAGGTTGGCATCGAAAAAAACGCTCTCGGGTGCTTTAGAGTGCCGAGTTTATCACTGCGCATGAAGAAATGACCACCTCCAACGTTTGGTTTATGTTTTATAAGCATTTTTAATTTTATTGCTTAAATCGCATTTTCTCGGCGAGCTGAGCACTTTTTCTGAATTGTGCCGCTCCCGTCACTCTGGTTAGGTTGGCATCGAATAAAACGCTCTCGGGTGCTTTAGAGTCCCGAGTTTATCACTGCGCATGAAGAAATGACCACCTCCAACGTTTGGTTTATGTTTTATAAGCATTTTTAATTTTATTGCTTAAATCGCATTTTCTCGGCGAGCTGAGCGCTTTTTCTGAATTGTGCCGCTCCCGTCACTCTGGTTAGGTTGGCATGGAAAAAAACGCTCTCGGGTGCTTTAGAGTGCCGAGTTTATCACTGCGCATGAAGAAATGACCACCTCCAACGTTTGGTTTATGTTTTATAAGCATTTTTAATTTTATTGCTTAAATCGCATTTTCTCGGCGAGCTGAGCGCTTTTTCTGAATTGTGCCGCTCCCGTCACTCTGGTTAGGTTGGCATCGAAAAAAACGCTCTCGGGTGCTTTAGAGTGCCGAGTTTATCACTGCGCATGAAGAAATGACCACCTCCAACGTTTGGTTTATGTTTTATAAGCATTTTTAATTTTATTGCTTAAATCGCATTTACTCGGCGAGCTGAGCACTTTTTCTGAATTGTGCCGCTCCCGTCACTCTGGTTAGGTTGGCATCGAAAAAAACGCTCTCGGGTGCTTTAGAGTGCCGAGTTTATCACTGCGCATGAAGAAATGACCACCTCCAACGTTTGGTTTATGTTTTATAAGCATTTTTAATTTTATTGCTTAAATCGCATTTTCTCGGCGAGCTGAGCACTTTTTCTGAATTGTGCCGCTCCCGTCACTCTGGTTAGGTTGGCATGGAAAAAAACGCTCTCGGGTGCTTTAGAGTGCCGAGTTTATCACCGCGCATGAAGAAATGACCACCTCCAACGTTTGGTTTATGTTTTATAAGCATTTTTAATTTTATTGCTTAAATCGCATTTTCTCGGCGAGCTGAGTGCTTTTTCTGAATTGTGCCGCTCCCGTCACTCTGGTTAGGTTGGCATCGAATAAAACGCTCTCGGGTGCTTTAGAGTGCCGAGTTTATCACTGCGCATGAAGAAATGACCACCTCCAACGTTTGGTTTATGTTTTATAAGCATTTTTAATTTTATTGCTTAAATCGCATTTTCTCGGCGAGCTGAGCACTTTTTCTGAATTGTGCCGCTCCCGTCACTCTGGTTAGGTTGGCATGGAAAAAAACGCTCTCGGGTGCTTTAGAGTGCCGAGTTTATTACTGCGTAATAAGAAATGACCATCTACAACGTTTGGTTTATGTTTTATAAGCATTTTTAATTTTATTGCTTAAATCGCATTTTCTCGGCGAGCTGAGCACTTTTTCTGAATTGTGCCGCTCCCGTCACTCTGGTTAGGTTGGCATGGAAAAAAACGCTCTCGGGTGCTTTAGAGTGCCGAGTTTATCACTGCGCATGAAGAAATGACCACCTCCAACGTTTGGTTTATGTTTTATAAGCATTTTTAATTTTATTGCTTAAATCGCATTTTCTCGGCGAGCTGAGCACTTTTTCTGAATTGTGCCGCTCCCGTCACTCTGGTTAGGTTGGCATGGAAAAAAACGCTCTCGGGTGCTTTAGAGTGCCGAGTTTATCACTGCGCATGAAGAAATGACCACCTCCAACGTTTGGTTTATGTTTTATAAGCATTTTTAATTTTATTGCTTAAATCGCATTTTCTCGGCGAGCTGAGCACTTTTTCTGAATTGTGCCGCTCCCGTCACTCTGGTTAGGTTGGCATGGAAAAAAACGCTCTCGGGTGCTTTAGAGTGCCGAGTTTATTACTGCGTAATAAGAAATGACCATCTACAACGTTTGGTTTATGTTTTATAAGCATTTTTAATTTTATTGCTTAAATCGCATTTTCTCGGCGAGCTGAGCACTTTTTCTGAATTGTGCCGCTCCCGTCACTCTGGTTAGGTTGGCATCGAAAAAAACGCTCTCGGGTGCTTTAGAGTGCCGAGTTTATCACTGCGCATGAAGAAATGACCACCTCCAACGTTTGGTTTATGTTTTATAAGCATTTTTAATTTTATTGCTTAAATCGCATTTTCTCGGCGAGCTGAGCACTTTTTCTGAATTGTGCCGCTCCCGTCACTCTGGTTAGGTTGGCATGGAAAAAAACGCTCTCGGGTGCTTTAGAGTGCCGAGTTTATTACTGCGTAATAAGAAATGACCATCTACAACGTTTGGTTTATGTTTTATAAGCATTTTTTAATTTTATTGCTTAAATCGCATTTTCTCGGCGAGCTGAGCACTTTTTCTGAATTGTGCCGCTCCCGTCACTCTGTTTAGGTTGGCATGGAAAAAAACGCTCTCGGGTGCTTTAGAGTGCCGAGTTTATCACTGCACATGAAGAAAAGACCACCTCCAACGTTTGGTTTATGTTTTATAAGCATTTTTAATTTTATTGCTTAAATCGCATTTTCTCGGCGAGCTGAGCGCTTTTTCTGAATTGTGCCGCTCCCGTCACTCTGGTTAGGTTGGCATCGAAAAAAACGCTCTCGGGTGCTTTAGAGTGCCGAGTTTATTACTGCGTAATAAGAAATGACCATTTACAACGTTTGGTTTATGTTTTATAAGCATTTTTAATTTTATTGCTTAAATCGCATTTTCTCGGCGAGCTGAGCACTTTTTCTGAATTGTGCCGCTCCCGTCACTCTGGTTAGGTTGGCATCGAAAAAAACGCTCTCGGGTGCTTTAGAGTGCCGAGTTTATCACTGCGCATGAAGAAATGACCACCTCCAACGTTTGGTTTATGTTTTATAAGCATTTTTAATTTTATTGCTTAAATCGCATTTTCTCGGCGAGCTGAGCACTTTTTCTGAATTGTGCCGCTCCCGTCACTCTGGTTAGGTTGGCATGGAAAAAAACGCTCTCGGGTGCTTTAGAGTGCCGAGTTTATTACTGCGTAATAAGAAATGACCATCTACAACGTTTGGTTTATGTTTTATAAGCATTTTTAATTTTATTGCTTAAATCGCATTTTCTCGGCGAGCTGAGCACTTTTTCTGAATTGTGCCGCTCCCGTCACTCTGGTTAGGTTGGCATCGAAAAAAACGCTCTCGGGTGCTTTAGAGTGCCGAGTTTATCACTGCGCATGAAGAAATGACCACCTCCAACGTTTGGTTTATGTTTTATAAGCATTTTTAATTTTATTGCTTAAATCGCATTTTCTCGGCGAGCTGAGCACTTTTTCTGAATTGTGCCGCTCCCGTCACTCTGGTTAGGTTGGCATGGAAAAAAACGCTCTCGGGTGCTTTAGAGTGCCGAGTTTATTACTGCGTAATAAGAAATGACCATCTACAACGTTTGGTTTATGTTTTATAAGCATTTTTAATTTTATTGCTTAAATCGCATTTTCTCGGCGAGCTGAGCACTTTTTCTGAATTGTGCCGCTCCCGTCACTCTGTTTAGGTTGGCATGGAAAAAAACGCTCTCGGGTGCTTTAGAGTGCCGAGTTTATCACTGCACATGAAGAAAAGACCACCTCCAACGTTTGGTTTATGTTTTATAAGCATTTTTAATTTTATTGCTTAAATCGCATTTTCTCGGCGAGCTGAGCGCTTTTTCTGAATTGTGCCGCTCCCGTCACTCTGGTTAGGTTGGCATCGAAAAAAACGCTCTCGGGTGCTTTAGAGTGCCGAGTTTATTACTGCGTAATAAGAAATGACCATTTACAACGTTTGGTTTATGTTTTATAAGCATTTTTAATTTTATTGCTTAAATCGCATTTTCTCGGCGAGCTGAGCACTTTTTCTGAATTGTGCCGCTCCCGTCACTCTGGTTAGGTTGGCATCGAAAAAAACGCTCTCGGGTGCTTTAGAGTGCCGAGTTTATCACTGTGCATGAAGAAATGACCACCTCCAACGTTTGGTTTATGTTTTATAAGCATTTTTAATTTTATTGCTTAAATCGCATTTTCTCGGCGAGCTGAGCGCTTTTTCTGAATTGTGCCGCTCCCGTCACTCTGGTTAGGTTGGCATCGAAAAAAACGCTCTCGGGTGCTTTAGAGTGCCGAGTTTATTACTGCGTAATAAGAAATGACCATCTACAACGTTTGGTTTATGTTTTATAAGCATTTTTAATTTTATTGCTTAAATCGCATTTTCTCGGCGAGCTGAGCACTTTTTCTGAATTGTGCCGCTCCCGTCACTCTGGTTAGGTTGGCATCGAAAAAAACGCTCTCGGGTGCTTTAGAGTGCCGAGTTTATCACTGTGCATGAAGAAATGACCACCTCCAACGTTTGGTTTATGTTTTATAAGCATTTTTAATTTTATTGCTTAAATCGCATTTTCTCGGCGAGCTGAGCGCTTTTTCTGAATTGTGCCGCTCCCGTCACTCTGGTTAGGTTGGCATCGAAAAAAACGCTCTTGGGTGCTTTAGAGTGCCGAGTTTATCACTGCGCATGAAGAAATGACCACCTCCAACGTTTGGTTTATGTTTTATAAGCATTTTTAATTTTATTGCTTAAATCGCATTTTCTCGGCGAGCTGAGCACTTTTTCTGAATTGTGCCGCTCCCGTCACTCTGGTTAGGTTGGCATCGAAAAAAACGCTCTCGGGTGCTTTAGAGTGCCGAGTTTATCACTGCGCATGAAGAAATGACCAACTCCAACGTTTGGTTTATGTTTTATAAGCATTTTTAATTTTATTGCTTAAATCGCATTTTCTCGGCGAGCTGAGCACTTTTTCTGAATTGTGCCGCTCCCGTCACTCTGGTTAGGTTGGCATCGAAAAAAACGCTCTCGGGTGCTTTAGAGTGCCGAGTTTATCACTGCGCATGAAGAAATGACCACCTCCAACGTTTGGTTTATGTTTTATAAGCATTTTTAATTTTATTGCTTAAATCGCATTTTCTCGGCGAGCTGAGCACTTTTTCTGAATTGTGCCGCTCCCGTCACTCTGGTTAGGTTGGCATCGAATAAAACGCTCTCGGGTGTTTTAGAGTGCCGAGTTTATCACTGCGCATGAAGAAATGACCACCTCCAACGTTTGGTTTATGTTTTATAAGCATTTTTAATTTTATTGCTTAAATCGCATTTTCTCGGCGAGCTGAGCACTTTTTCTGAATTGTGCCGCTCCCGTCACTCTGGTTAGGTTGGCATGGAAAAAAACGCTCTCGGGTGCTTTAGAGTGCCGAGTTTATCACTGCGCATGAAGAAATGACCACCTCCAACGTTTGGTTTATGTTTTATAAGCATTTTTAATTTTATTGCTTAAATCGCATTTTCTCGGCGAGCTGAGCACTTTTTCTGAATTGTGCCGCTCCCGTCACTCTGGTTAGGTTGGCATGGAAAAAAACGCTCTCGGGTGCTTTAGAGTGCCGAGTTTATTACTGCGTAATAAGAAATGACCATCTACAACGTTTGGTTTATGTTTTATAAGCATTTTAAATTTTATTGCTTAAATTGCATTTTCTCGGCGAGCTGAGCACTTTTTCTGAATTGTGCCGCTCCCGTCACTCTGGTTAGGTTGGCATCGAAAAAAACGCTCTCGGGTGCTTTAGAGTGCCGAGTTTATCACTGCGCATGAAGAAATGACCACCTCCAACGTTTGGTTTATGTTTTATAAGCATTTTTAATTTTATTGCTTAAATCGCATTTTCTCGGCGAGCTGAGCACTTTTTCTGAATTGTGCCGCTCCCGTCACTCTGGTTAGGTTGGCATCGAAAAAAACGCTCTCGGGTGCTTTAGAGTGCCGAGTTTATCACTGCGCATGAAGAAATGACCACCTCCAACGTTTGGTTTATGTTTTATAAGCATTTTTAATTTTATTGCTTAAATCGCATTTTCTCGGCGAGCTGAGCGCTTTTTCTGAATTGTGCCGCTCCCGTCACTCTGGTTAGGTTGGCATCGAAAAAAACGCTCTCGGGTGCTTTAGAGTGCCGAGTTTATCACTGCGCATGAAGAAATGACCACCTCCAACGTTTGGTTTATGTTTTATAAGCATTTTTAATTTTATTGCTTAAATCGCATTTTCTCGGCGAGCTGAGCGCTTTTTCTGAATTGTGCCGCTCCCGTCACTCTGGTTAGGTTGGCATCGAAAAAAACGCTCTCGGGTGCTTTAGAGTGCCGAGTTTATCACTGCGCATGAAGAAATGACCACCTCCAACGTTTGGTTTATGTTTTATAAGCATTTTTAATTTTATTGCTTAAATCGCATTTTCTCGGCGAGCTGAGCACTTTTTCTGAATTGTGCCGCTCCCGTCACTCTGGTTAGGTTGGCATCGAATAAAACGCTCTCGGGTGCTTTAGAGTCCCGAGTTTATCACTGCGCATGAAGAAATGACCACCTCCAACGTTTGGTTTATGTTTTATAAGCATTTTTAATTTTATTGCTTAAATCGCATTTTCTCGGCGAGCTGAGCACTTTTTCTGAATTGTGCCGCTCCCGTCACTCTGGTTAGGTTGGCATCGAAAAAAACGCTCTCGGGTGCTTTAGAGTGCCGAGTTTATCACTGCGCATGAAGAAATGACCACCTCCAACGTTTGGTTTATGTTTTATAAGCATTTTTAATTTTATTGCTTAAATCGCATTTTCTCGGCGAGCTGAGCACTTTTTCTGAATTGTGCCGCTCCCGTCACTCTGGTTAGGTTGGCATCGAAAAAAACGCTCTCGGGTGCTTTAGAGTGCCGAGTTTATCACTGTGCATGAAGAAATGACCACCTCCAACGTTTGGTTTATGTTTTATAAGCATTTTTAATTTTATTGCTTAAATCGCATTTTCTCGGCGAGCTGAGCGCTTTTTCTGAATTGTGCCGCTCCCGTCACTCTGGTTAGGTTGGCATGGAAAAAAACGCTCTCGGGTGCTTTAGAGTGCCGAGTTTATCACTGCGCATGAAGAAATGACCACCTCCAACGTTTGGTTTATGTTTTATAAGCATTTTTAATTTTATTGCTTAAATCGCATTTTCTCGGCGAGCTGAGCGCTTTTTCTGAATTGTGCCGCTCCCGTCACTCTGGTTAGGTTGGCATCGAAAAAAACGCTCTCGGGTGCTTTAGAGTGCCGAGTTTATCACTGCGCATGAAGAAATGACCACCTCCAACGTTTGGTTTATGTTTTATAAGCATTTTTAATTTTATTGCTTAAATCGCATTTACTCGGCGAGCTGAGCACTTTTTCTGAATTGTGCCGCTCCCGTCACTCTGGTTAGGTTGGCATGGAAAAAAACGCTCTCGGGTGCTTTAGAGTGCCGAGTTTATCACCGCGCATGAAGAAATGACCACCTCCAACGTTTGGTTTATGTTTTATAAGCATTTTTAATTTTATTGCTTAAATCGCATTTTCTCGGCGAGCTGAGCGCTTTTTCTGAATTGTGCCGCTCCCGTCACTCTGGTTAGGTTGGCATCGAATAAAACGCTCTCGGGTGCTTTAGAGTGCCGAGTTTATCACTGCGCATGAAGAAATGACCACCTCCAACGTTTGGTTTATGTTTTATAAGCATTTTTAATTTTATTGCTTAAATCGCATTTTCTCGGCGAGCTGAGCACTTTTTCTGAATTGTGCCGCTCCCGTCACTCTGGTTAGGTTGGCATGGAAAAAAACGCTCTCGGGTGCTTTAGAGTGCCGAGTTTATTACTGTGCATGAAGAAATGACCAACTCCAACGTTTGGTTTATGTTTTATAAGCATTTTTAATTTTATTGCTTAAATCGCATTTTCTCGGCGAGCTGAGCACTTTTTCTGAATTGTGCCGCTCCCGTCACTCTGGTTAGGTTGGCATCGAAAAAAACGCTCTCGGGTGCTTTAGAGTGCCGAGTTTATCACTGCGCATGAAGAAATGACCACCTCCAACGTTTGGTTTATGTTTTATAAGCATTTTTAATTTTATTGCTTAAATCGCATTTTCTCGGCGAGCTGAGCACTTTTTCTGAATTGTGCCGCTCCCGTCACTCTGGTTAGGTTGGCATCGAATAAAACGCTCTCGGGTGCTTTAGAGTGCCGAGTTTATCACTGCGCATGAAGAAATGACCACCTCCAACGTTTGGTTTATGTTTTATAAGCATTTTTAATTTTATTGCTTAAATCGCATTTTCTCGGCGAGCTGAGCACTTTTTCTGAATTGTGCCGCTCCCGTCACTCTGGTTAGGTTGGCATCCAAAAAAACGCTCTCGGGTGCTTTAGAGTGCCGAGTTTATCACTGCGCATGAAGAAATGACCACCTCCAACGTTTGGTTTAGGTTTTATAAGCATTTTTAATTTTATTGCTTAAATCGCATTTTCTCGGCGAGCTGAGCACTTTTTCTGAATTGTGCCGCTCCCGTCACTCTGGTTAGGTTGGCATCGAAAAAAACGCTCTCGGGTGCTTTAGAGTGCCGAGTTTATCACTGTGCATGAAGAAATGACCACCTCCAACGTTTGGTTTATGTTTTATAAGCATTTTTAATTTTATTGCTTAAATCGCATTTTCTCGGCGAGCTGAGCACTTTTTCTGAATTGTGCCGCTCCCGTCACTCTGGTTAGGTTGGCATGGAAAAAAACGCTCTCGGGTGCTTTAGAGTGCCGAGTTTATCACTGCGCATGAAGAAATGACCACCTCCAACGTTTGGTTTATGTTTTATAAGCATTTTTAATTTTATTGCTTAAATCGCATTTTCTCGGCGAGCTGAGCACTTTTTCTGAATTGTGCCGCTCCCGTCACTCTGGTTAGGTTGGCATGGAAAAAAACGCTCTCGGGTGCTTTAGAGTGCCGAGTTTATCACTGTGCATGAAGAAATGACCACCTCCAACGTTTGGTTTATGTTTTATAAGCATTTTTAATTTTATTGCTTAAATCGCATTTTCTCGGCGAGCTGAGCACTTTTTCTGAATTGTGCCGCTCCCGTCACTCTGGTTAGGTTGGCATCGAAAAAAACGCTCTCGGGTGCTTTAGAGTGCCGAGTTTATCACTGCGCATGAAGAAATGACCACCTCCAACGTTTGGTTTATGTTTTATAAGCATTTTTAATTTTATTGCTTAAATCGCATTTTCTCGGCGAGCTGAGCACTTTTTCTGAATTGTGCCGCTCCCGTCACTCTGGTTAGGTTGGCATGGAAAAAAACGCTCTCGGGTGCTTTAGAGTGCCGAGTTTATTACTGCGTAATAAGAAATGACCATCTACAACGTTTGGTTTATGTTTTATAAGCATTTTAAATTTTATTGCTTAAATTGCATTTTCTCGGCGAGCTGAGCACTTTTTCTGAATTGTGCCGCTCCCGTCACTCTGGTTAGGTTGGCATCGAAAAAAACGCTCTCGGGTGCTTTAGAGTGCCGAGTTTATCACTGCGCATGAAGAAATGACCACCTCCAACGTTTGGTTTATGTTTTATAAGCATTTTTAATTTTATTGCTTAAATCGCATTTTCTCGGCGAGCTGAGCACTTTTTCTGAATTGTGCCGCTCCCGTCACTCTGGTTAGGTTGGCATGGAAAAAAAACGCTCTCGGGTGCTTTAGAGTGCCGAGTTTATCACTGCACATGAAGAAATGACCACCTCCAACGTTTGGTTTATGTTTTATAAGCATTTTTAATTGTATTGCTTAAATCGCATTTTCTCGGCGAGCTGAGCTATTTTTCTGAATTGTGCCGCTCCCGTCACTCTGGTTAGGTTGGCATGGAAAAAAACGCTCTCGGGTGCTTTAGAGTGCCGAGTTTATCACTGCGCATGAAGAAATGGCCACCTCCAACGTTTGGTTTATGTTTTATAAGCATTTTTAATTTTATTGCTTAAATCGCATTTTCTCGGCGAGCTGAGCACTTTTTCTGAATTGTGCCGCTCCCGTCACTCTGGTTAGGTTGGCATGGAAAAAAACGCTCTCGGGTGCTTTAGAGTGCCGAGTTTATTACTGCGTAATAAGAAATGACCATCTACAACGTTTGGTTTATGTTTTATAAGCATTTTTAATTTTATTGCTTAAATCGCATTTTCTCGGCGAGCTGAGCACTTTTTCTGAATTGTGCCGCTCCCGTCACTCTGGTTAGGTTGGCATCGAAAAAAACGCTCTCGGGTGCTTTAGAGTGCCGAGTTTATCACTGCGCATGAAGAAATGACCACCTCCAACGTTTGGTTTATGTTTTATAAGCATTTTTAATTTTATTGCTTAAATCGCATTTTCTCGGCGAGCTGAGCGCTTTTTCTGAATTGTGCCGCTCCCGTCACTCTGGTTAGGTTGGCATCGAATAAAACGCTCTCGGGTGCTTTAGAGTGCCGAGTTTATCACTGCGCATGAAGAAATTACCACCTCCAACGTTTGGTTTATGTTTTATAAGCATTTTTAATTTTATTGCTTAAATCGCATTTTCTCGGCGAGCTGAGCACTTTTTCTGAATTGTGCCGCTCCCGTCACTCTGGTTAGGTTGGCATGGAAAAAAACGCTCTCGGGTGCTTTAGAGTGCCGAGTTTATTACTGCGTAATAAGAAATGACCATCTACAACGTTTGGTTTATGTTTTATAAGCATTTTTAATTTTATTGCTTAAATCGCATTTTCTCGGCGAGCTGAGCACTTTTTCTGAATTGTGCCGCTCCCGTCACTCTGGTTAGGTTGGCATGGAAAAAAACGCTCTCGGGTGCTTTAGAGTGCCGAGTTTATCACTGCGCATGAAGAAATGACCACCTCCAACGTTTGGTTTATGTTTTATAAGCATTTTTAATTTTATTGCTTAAATCGCATTTTCTCGGCGAGCTGAGCACTTTTTCTGAATTGTGCCGCTCCCGTCACTCTGGTTAGGTTGGCATGGAAAAAAACGCTCTCGGGTGCTTTAGAGTGCCGAGTTTATCACTGCGCATGAAGAAATGGCCACCTCCAACGTTTGGTTTATGTTTTATAAGCATTTTTAATTTTATTGCTTGAATCGCATTTTCTCGGCGAGCTGAGCACTTTTTCTGAATTGTGCCGCTCCCGTCACTCTGGTTAGGTTGGCATGGAAAAAAACGCTCTCGGGTGCTTTAGAGTGCCGAGTTTATCACTGCGCATGAAGAAATGGCCACCTCCAACGTTTGGTTTATGTTTTATAAGCATTTTTAATTTTATTGCTTAAATCGCATTTTCTCGGCGAGCTGAGCACTTTTTCTGAATAGTGCCGCTCCCGTCACTCTGTTTAGGTTGGCATGGAAAAAAACGCTCTCGGGTGCTTTAGAGTGCCGAGTTTATCACTGCGCATGAAGAAAAGACCACCTCCAACGTTTGGTTTATGTTTTATAAGCATTTTTAAGTTTATTGCTTAAATCGCATTTTCTCGGCGAGCTGAGCACTTTTTCTGAATTGTGCCGCTCCTGTCACTCTGGTTAGGTTGGCATGGAAAAAAACGCTCTCGGGTGCTTTAGAGTGCCGAGTTTATCACTGCGCATGAAGAAATGACCACCTCCAACGTTTGGTTTATGTTTTATAAGCATTTTTAATTTTATTGCTTAAATCGCATTTTCTCGGCGAGCTGAGCACTTTTTCTGAATTGTGCCGCTCCCGTCACTCTGGTTAGGTTGGCATGGAAAAAAACGCTCTCGGGTGCTTTAGAGTGCCGAGTTTATCACTGCGCATGAAGAAATGGCCACCTCCAACGTTTGGTTTATGTTTTATAAGCATTTTTAATTTTATTGCTTAAATCGCATTTTCTCGGCGAGCTGAGCACTTTTTCTGAATTGTGCCGCTCCCGTCACTCTGGTTAGGTTGGCATGCAAAAAAACGCTCTCGGGTGCTTTAGAGTGCCGAGTTTATCACTGCGCATGAAGAAATGGCCACCTCCAACGTTTGGTTTATGTTTTATAAGCATTTTTAATTTTATTGCTTAAATCGCATTTTCTCGGCGAGCTGAGCACTTTTTCTGAATTGTGCCGCTCCCGTCACTCTGGTTAGGTTGGCATGGAAAAAAACGCTCTCGGGTGCTTTAGAGTGCCGAGTTTATCACTGCGCATGAAGAAATGACCACCTCCAACGTTTGGTTTATGTTTTATAAGCATTTTTAATTTTATTGCTTAAATCGCATTTTCTCGGCGAGCTGAGCACTTTTTCTGAATTGTGCCGCTCCCGTCACTCTGGTTAGGTTGGCATGGAAAAAAACGCTCTCGGGTGCTTTAGAGTGCCGAGTTTATCACTGCGCATGAAGAAATGGCCACCTCCAACGTTTGGTTTATGTTTTATAAGCATTTTTAATTTTATTGCTTAAATCGCATTTTCTCGGCGAGCTGAGCACTTTTTCTGAATTGTGCCGCTCCCGTCACTCTGGTTAGGTTGGCATCGAAAAAAACGCTCTCGGGTGCTTTAGAGTGCCGAGTTTATCACTGCGCATGAAGAAATGACCACCTCCAACGTTTGGTTTATGTTTTATAAGCATTTTTAATTTTATTGCTTAAATCGCATTTTCTCGGCGAGCTGAGCACTTTTTCTGAATTGTGCCGCTCCCGTCACTCTGGTTAGGTTGGCATGGAAAAAAACGCTCTCGGGTGCTTTAGAGTGCCGAGTTTATTACTGCGTAATAAGAAATGACCATCTACAACGTTTGGTTTATGTTTTATAAGCATTTTTAATTTTATTGCTTAAATCGCATTTTCTCGGCGAGCTGAGCACTTTTTCTGAATTGTGCCGCTCCCGTCACTCTGTTTAGGTTGGCATGGAAAAAAACGCTCTCGGGTGCTTTAGAGTGCCGAGTTTATCACTGCGCATGAAGAAAAGACCACCTCCAACGTTTGGTTTATGTTTTATAAGCATTTTTAATTTTATTGCTTAAATCGCATTTTCTCGGCGAGCTGAGCACTTTTTCTGAATTGTGCCGCTCCTGTCACTCTGGTTAGGTTGGCATGGAAAAAAACGCTCTCGGGTGCTTTAGAGTGCCGAGTTTATCACTGCGCATGAAGAAATGACCACCTCCAACGTTTGGTTTATGTTTTATAAGCATTTTTAATTTTATTGCTTAAATCGCATTTTCTCGGCGAGCTGAGCACTTTTTCTGAATTGTGCCGCTCCCGTCACTCTGGTTAGGTTGGCATGGAAAAAAACGCTCTCGGGTGCTTTAGAGTGCCGAGTTTATCACTGCGCATGAAGAAATGGCCACCTCCAACGTTTGGTTTATGTTTTATAAGCATTTTTAATTTAGTTGCTTAAATCGCATTTTCTCGGCGAGCTGAGCACTTTTTCTGAATTGTGCCGCTCCCGTCACTCTGGTTAGGTTGGCATGGAAAAAAACGCTCTCGGGTGCTTTAGAGTGCCGAGTTTATCACTGCGCATGAAGAAATGGCCACCTCCAACGTTTGGTTTATGTTTTATAAGCATTTTTAATTTTATTGCTTAAATCGCATTTTCTCGGCGAGCTGAGCACTTTTTCTGAATTGTGCCGCTCCCGTCACTCTGGTTAGGTTGGCATGGAAAAAAACGCTCTCGGGTGCTTTAGAGTGCCGAGTTTATCACTGCGCATGAAGAAATGACCACCTCCAACGTTTGGTTTATGTTTTATAAGCATTTTTAATTTTATTGCTTAAATCGCATTTTCTCGGCGAGCTGAGCACTTTTTCTGAATTGTGCCGCTCCCGTCACTCTGGTTAGGTTGGCATGGAAAAAAACGCTCTCGGGTGCTTTAGAGTGCCGAGTTTATCACTGCGCATGAAGAAATGACAACCTCCAACGTTTGGTTTATGTTTTATAAGCATTTTTAATTTTATTGCTTAAATCGCATTTTCTCGGCGAGCTGAGCGCTTTTTCTGAATTGTGCCGCTCCCGTCACTCTGGTTAGGTTGGCATCGAAAAAAACGCTCTCGGGTGCTTTAGAGTGCCGAGTTTATCACTGCGCATGAAGAAATGACCACCTCCAACGTTTGGTTTATGTTTTATAAGCATTTTTAATTTTATTGCTTAAATCGCATTTTCTCGGCGAGCTGAGCGCTTTTTCTGAATTGTGCCGCTCCCGTCACTCTGGTTAGGTTGGCATCGAAAAAAACGCTCTCGGGTGCTTTAGAGTGCCGAATTTATCACTGCGCATGAAGAAATGACCACCTCCAACGTTTGGTTTATGTTTTATAAGCATTTTTAATTTTATTGCTTAAATCGCATTTTCTCGGCGAGCTGAGCACTTTTTCTGAATTGTGCCGCTCCCGTCACTCTGGTTAGGTTGGCATCGAAAAAAACGCTCTCGGGTGCTTTAGAGTGCCGAGTTTATCACCGCGCATGAAGAAATGACCACCTCCAACGTTTGGTTTATGTTTTATAAGCATTTTTAATTTTATTGCTTAAATCGCATTTTCTCGGCGAGCTGAGCGCTTTTTCAGAATTGTGCCGCTCCCGTCACTCTGGTTAGGTTGGCATCGAAAAAAACGCTCTCGGGTGCTTTAGAGTGCCGAGTTTATCACTGCGCATGAAGAAGTGACCACCTCCAACGTTTGGTTTATGTTTTATAAGCATTTTTAATTTTATTGCTTAAATCGCATTTTCTCGGCGAGCTGAGCACTTTTTCTGAATTGTGCCGCTCCCGTAACTCTGGTTAGGTTGGCATCAAATAAAACGCTCTCGGGTGCTTTAGAGTGCCGAGTTTATCACTGCGCATGAAGAAATGACCACCTCCAACGTTTGGTTTATGTTTTATAAGCATTTTTAATTTTATTGCTTAAATCGCATTTTCTCGGCGAGCTGAGCACTTTTTCTGAATTGTGCCGCTCCCGTCACTCTGGTTAGGTTGGCATGGAAAAAAACGCTCTCGGGTGCTTTAGAGTGCCGAGTTTATCACTGCGCATGAAGAAATGACCACCTCCAACGTTTGGTTTATGTTTTATAAGCATTTTTAATTTTATTGCTTAAATCGCATTTTCTCGGCGAGCTGAGCACTTTTTCTGAATTGTGCCGCTCCCGTCACTCTGGTTAGGTTGGCATGGAAAAAAACGCTCTCGGGTGCTTTAGAGTGCCGAGTTTATTACTGCGTAATAAGAAATGACCATCTACAACGTTTGGTTTATGTTTTATAAGCATTTTAAATTTTATTGCTTAAATTGCATTTTCTCGGCGAGCTGAGCACTTTTTCTGAATTGTGCCGCTCCCGTCACTCTGGTTAGGTTGGCATCGAAAAAAACGCTCTCGGGTGCTTTAGAGTGCCGAGTTTATCACTGCGCATGAAGAAATGACCACCTCCAACGTTTGGTTTATGTTTTATAAGCATTTTTAATTTTATTGCTTAAATCGCATTTTCTCGGCGAGCTGAGCACTTTTTCTGAATTGTGCCGCTCCCGTCACTCTGGTTAGGTTGGTACCGAAAAAAACGCTCTCGGGTGCTTTAGAGTGCCGAGTTTATCACTGTGCATGAAGAAATGACCACCTCCAACGTTTGGTTTATGTTTTATAAGCATTTTTAATTTTATTGCTTAAATCGCATTTTCTCGGCGAGCTGAGCGCTTTTTCTGAATTGTGCCGCTCCCGTCACTCTGGTTAGGTTGGCATCGAAAAAAACGCTCTCGGGTGCTTTAGAGTGCCGAGTTTATCACTGTGCATGAAGAAATGACCACCTCCAACGTTTGGTTTATGTTTTATAAGCATTTTTAATTTTATTGCTTAAATCGCATTTTCTCGGCGAGCTGAGCACTTTTTCTGAATTGTGCCGCTCCCGTCACTCTGGTTAGGTTGGCATGGAAAAAAACGCTCTCGGGTGCTTTAGAGTGCCGAGTTTATCACTGCACATGAAGAAATGACCACCTCCAACGTTTGGTTTATGTTTTATAAGCATTTTTAATTGTATTGCTTAAATCGCATTTTCTCGGCGAGCTGAGCACTTTTTCTGAATTGTGCCGCTCCCGTCACTCTGGTTAGGTTGGCATGGAAAAAAACGCTCTCGGGTGCTTTAGAGTGCCGAGTTTATTACTGCGTAATAAGAAATGACCATCTACAACGTTTGGTTTATGTTTTATAAGCATTTTTAATTTTATTGCTTAAATCGCATTTTCTCGGCGAGCTGAGCACTTTTTCTGAATTGTGCCGCTCCCGTCACTCTGGTTAGGTTGGCATCGAAAAAAACGCTCTCGGGTGCTTTAGAGTGCCGAGTTTATCACTGCGCATGAAGAAATGACCACCTCCAACGTTTGGTTTATGTTTTATAAGCATTTTTAATTTTATTGCTTAAATCGCATTTTCTCGGCGAGCTGAGCACTTTTTCTGAATTGTGCCGCTCCCGTCACTCTGGTTAGGTTGGCATGGAAAAAAACGCTCTCGGGTGCTTTAGAGTGCCGAGTTTATCACTGCGCATGAAGAAATGGCCACCTCCAACGTTTGGTTTATGTTTTATAAGCATTTTTAATTTTATTGCTTAAATCGCATTTTCTCGGCGAGCTGAGCACTTTTTCTGAATTGTGCCGCTCCCGTCACTCTGGTTAGGTTGGCATCGAAAAAAACGCTCTCGGGTGCTTTAGAGTGCCGAGTTTATCACTGCGCATGAAGAAATGACCACCTCCAACGTTTGGTTTATGTTTTATAAGCATTTTTAATTTTATTGCTTAAATCGCATTTTCTCGGCGAGCTGAGCACTTTTTCTGAATTGTGCCGCTCCCGTCACTCTGGTTAGGTTGGCATGGAAAAAAACGCTCTCGGGTGCTTTAGAGTGCCGAGTTTATCACTGCGCATGAAGAAATGACCACCTCCAACGTTTGGTTTATGTTTTATAAGCATTTTTAATTTTATTGCTTAAATCGCATTTTCTCGGCGAGCTGAGCACTTTTTCTGAATTGTGCCGCTCCCGTCACTCTGGTTAGGTTGGCATCGAAAAAAACGCTCTTGGGTGCTTTAGAGTGCCGAGTTTATCACTGCGCATGAAGAAATGACCACCTCCAACGTTTGGTTTATGTTTTATAAGCATTTTTAATTTTATTGCTTAAATCGCATTTTCTCGGCGAGCTTAGCACTTTTTCTGAATTGTGCCGCTCCCGTCACTCTGGTTAGGTTGGCATCGAAAAAAACGCTCTCGGGTGCTTTAGAGTGCCGAGTTTATCACTGCGCATGAAGAAATGACCAACTCCAATGTTTGGTTTATGTTTTATAAGCATTTTTAATTTTATTGCTTAAATCGCATTTTCTCGGCGAGCTGAGCACTTTTTCTGAATTGTGCCGCTCCCGTCACTCTGGTTAGGTTGGCATGGAAAAAAACGCTCTCGGGTGCTTTAGAGTGCCGAGTTTATTACTGCGTAATAAGAAATGACCATCTACAACGTTTGGTTTATGTTTTATAAGCATTTTTAATTTTATTGCTTAAATCGCATTTTCTCGGCGAGCTGAGCACTTTTTCTGAATTGTGCCGCTCCCGTCACTCTGTTTAGGTTGGCATGGAAAAAAACACTCTCGGGTGCTTTAGAGTGCCGAGTTTATCACTGCGCATGAAGAAAAGACCACCTCCAACGTTTGGTTTATGTTTTATAAGCATTTTTAATTTTATTGCTTAAATCGCATTTTCTCGGCGAGCTGAGCACTTTTTCTGAATTGTGCCGCTCCTGTCACTCTGGTTAGGTTGGCATGGAAAAAAACGCTCTCGGGTGCTTTAGAGTGCCGAGTTTATCACTGTGCATGAAGAAATGACCACCTCCAACGTTTGGTTTATGTTTTATAAGCATTTTTAATTTTATTGCTTAAATCGCATTTTCTCGGCGAGCTGAGCACTTTTTCTGAATTGTGCCGCTCCCGTCACTCTGGTTAGGTTGGCATAGAAAAAAACGCTCTCGGGTGCTTTAGAGTGCCGAGTTTATTACTGCGTAATAAGAAATGACCATCTACAACGTTTGGTTTATGTTTTATAAGCATTTTTAATTTTATTGCTTAAATCGCATTTTCTCGGCGAGCTGAGCACTTTTTCTGAATTGTGCCGCTCCCGTCACTCTGTTTAGGTTGGCATGGAAAAAAACGCTCTCGGGTGCTTTAGAGTGCCGAGTTTATCACTGCACATGAAGAAAAGACCACCTCCAACGTTTGGTTTATGTTTTATAAGCATTTTTAATTTTATTGCTTAAATCGCATTTTCTCGGCGAGCTGAGCGCTTTTTCTGAATTGTGCCGCTCCCGTCACTCTGGTTAGGTTGGCATCGAAAAAAACGCTCTCGGGTGCTTTAGAGTGCCGAGTTTATTACTGCGTAATAAGAAATGACCATTTACAACGTTTGGTTTATGTTTTATAAGCATTTTTAATTTTATTGCTTAAATCGCATTTTCTCGGCGAGCTGAGCACTTTTTCTGAATTGTGCCGCTCCCGTCACTCTGGTTAGGTTGGCATCGAAAAAAACGCTCTCGGGTGCTTTAGAGTGCCGAGTTTATCACTGTGCATGAAGAAATGACCACCTCCAACGTTTGGTTTATGTTTTATAAGCATTTTTAATTTTATTGCTTAAATCGCATTTTCTCGGCGAGCTGAGCGCTTTTTCTGAATTGTGCCGCTCCCGTCACTCTGGTTAGGTTGGCATCGAAAAAAACGCTCTCGGGTGCTTTAGAGTGCCGAGTTTATCACTGCGCATGAAGAAATGACCACCTCCAACGTTTGGTTTATGTTTTATAAGCATTTTTAATTTTATTGCTTAAATCGCATTTTCTCGGCGAGCTGAGCACTTTTTCTGAATTGTGCCGCTCCCGTCACTCTGGTTAGGTTGGCATCGAAAAAAACGCTCTCGGGTGCTTTAGAGTGCCGAGTTTATCACTGCGCATGAAGAAATGACCACCTCCAACGTTTGGTTTATGTTTTATAAGCATTTTTAATTTTATTGCTTAAATCGCATTTTCTCGGCGAGCTGAGCACTTTTTCTGAATTGTGCCGCTCCCGTCACTCTGGTTAGGTTGGCATGGAAAAAAACGCTCTCGGGTGCTTTAGAGTGCCGAGTTTATTACTGCGTAATAAGAAATGACCATCTACAACGTTTGGTTTATGTTTTATAAGCATTTTAAATTTTATTGCTTAAATTGCATTTTCTCGGCGAGCTGAGCACTTTTTCTGAATTGTGCCGCTCCCGTCACTCTGGTTAGGTTGGCATCGAAAAAAACGCTCTCGGGTGCTTTAGAGTGCCGAGTTTATCACTGCGCATGAAGAAATGACCACCTCCAACGTTTGGTTTATGTTTTATAAGCATTTTTAATTTTATTGCTTAAATCGCATTTTCTCGGCGAGCTGAGCACTTTTTCTGAATTGTGCCGCTCCCGTCACTCTGGTTAGGTTGGCATCGAAAAAAACGCTCTCGGGTGCTTTAGAGTGCCGAGTTTATCACTGCGCATGAAGAAATGACCACCTCCAACGTTTGGTTTATGTTTTATAAGCATTTTTAATTTTATTGCTTAAATCGCATTTTCTCGGCGAGCTGAGCGCTTTTTCTGAATTGTGCCGCTCCCGTCACTCTGGTTAGGTTGGCATCGAAAAAAACGCTCTCGGGTGCTTTAGAGTGCCGAGTTTATCACTGCGCATGAAGAAATGACCACCTCCAACGTTTGGTTTATGTTTTATAAGCATTTTTAATTTTATTGCTTAAATCGCATTTTCTCGGCGAGCTGAGCGCTTTTTCTGAATTGTGCCGCTCCCGTCACTCTGGTTAGGTTGGCATCGAAAAAAACGCTCTCGGGTGCTTTAGAGTGCCGAGTTTATCACTGCGCATGAAGAAATGACCACCTCCAACGTTTGGTTTATGTTTTATAAGCATTTTTAATTTTATTGCTTAAATCGCATTTTCTCGGCGAGCTGAGCACTTTTTCTGAATTGTGCCGCTCCCGTCACTCTGGTTAGGTTGGCATCGAATAAAACGCTCTCGGGTGCTTTAGAGTCCCGAGTTTATCACTGCGCATGAAGAAATGACCACCTCCAACGTTTGGTTTATGTTTTATAAGCATTTTTAATTTTATTGCTTAAATCGCATTTTCTCGGCGAGCTGAGCACTTTTTCTGAATTGTGCCGCTCCCGTCACTCTGGTTAGGTTGGCATCGAAAAAAACGCTCTCGGGTGCTTTAGAGTGCCGAGTTTATCACTGCGCATGAAGAAATGACCACCTCCAACGTTTGGTTTATGTTTTATAAGCATTTTTAATTTTATTGCTTAAATCGCATTTTCTCGGCGAGCTGAGCACTTTTTCTGAATTGTGCCGCTCCCGTCACTCTGGTTAGGTTGGCATCGAAAAAAACGCTCTCGGGTGCTTTAGAGTGCCGAGTTTATCACTGTGCATGAAGAAATGACCACCTCCAACGTTTGGTTTATGTTTTATAAGCATTTTTAATTTTATTGCTTAAATCGCATTTTCTCGGCGAGCTGAGCGCTTTTTCTGAATTGTGCCGCTCCCGTCACTCTGGTTAGGTTGGCATGGAAAAAAACGCTCTCGGGTGCTTTAGAGTGCCGAGTTTATCACTGCGCATGAAGAAATGACCACCTCCAACGTTTGGTTTATGTTTTATAAGCATTTTTAATTTTATTGCTTAAATCGCATTTTCTCGGCGAGCTGAGCGCTTTTTCTGAATTGTGCCGCTCCCGTCACTCTGGTTAGGTTGGCATCGAAAAAAACGCTCTCGGGTGCTTTAGAGTGCCGAGTTTATCACTGCGCATGAAGAAATGACCACCTCCAACGTTTGGTTTATGTTTTATAAGCATTTTTAATTTTATTGCTTAAATCGCATTTACTCGGCGAGCTGAGCACTTTTTCTGAATTGTGCCGCTCCCGTCACTCTGGTTAGGTTGGCATCGAAAAAAACGCTCTCGGGTGCTTTAGAGTGCCGAGTTTATCACTGCGCATGAAGAAATGACCACCTCCAACGTTTGGTTTATGTTTTATAAGCATTTTTAATTTTATTGCTTAAATCGCATTTTCTCGGCGAGCTGAGCACTTTTTCTGAATTGTGCCGCTCCCGTCACTCTGGTTAGGTTGGCATGGAAAAAAACGCTCTCGGGTGCTTTAGAGTGCCGAGTGTATCACCGCGCATGAAGAAATGACCACCTCCAACGTTTGGTTTATGTTTTATAAGCATTTTTAATTTTATTGCTTAAATCGCATTTTCTCGGCGAGCTGAGCGCTTTTTCTGAATTGTGCCGCTCCCGTCACTCTGGTTAGGTTGGCATCGAATAAAACGCTCTCGGGTGCTTTAGAGTGCCGAGTTTATCACTGCGCATGAAGAAATGACCACCTCCAACGTTTGGTTTATGTTTTATAAGCATTTTTAATTTTATTGCTTAAATCGCATTTTCTCGGCGAGCTGAGCACTTTTTCTGAATTGTGCCGCTCCCGTCACTCTGGTTAGGTTGGCATGGAAAAAAACGCTCTCGGGTGCTTTAGAGTGCCGAGTTTATTACTGCGTAATAAGAAATGACCATCTACAACGTTTGGTTTATGTTTTATAAGCATTTTTAATTTTATTGCTTAAATCGCATTTTCTCGGCGAGCTGAGCACTTTTTCTGAATTGTGCCGCTCCCGTCACTCTGGTTAGGTTGGCATGGAAAAAAACGCTCTCGGGTGCTTTAGAGTGCCGAGTTTATCACTGCGCATGAAGAAATGACCACCTCCAACGTTTGGTTTATGTTTTATAAGCATTTTTAATTTTATTGCTTAAATCGCATTTTCTCGGCGAGCTGAGCACTTTTTCTGAATTGTGCCGCTCCCGTCACTCTGGTTAGGTTGGCATGGAAAAAAACGCTCTCGGGTGCTTTAGAGTGCCGAGTTTATCACTGCGCATGAAGAAATGACCACCTCCAACGTTTGGTTTATGTTTTATAAGCATTTTTAATTTTATTGCTTAAATCGCATTTTCTCGGCGAGCTGAGCACTTTTTCTGAATTGTGCCGCTCCCGTCACTCTGGTTAGGTTGGCATGGAAAAAAACGCTCTCGGGTGCTTTAGAGTGCCGAGTTTATTACTGCGTAAAAAGAAATGACCATCTACAACGTTTGGTTTATGTTTTATAAGCATTTTTAATTTTATTGCTTAAATCGCATTTTCTCGGCGAGCTGAGCACTTTTTCTGAATTGTGCCGCTCCCGTCACTCTGGTTAGGTTGGCATCGAAAAAAACGCTCTCGGGTGCTTTAGAGTGCCGAGTTTATCACTGCGCATGAAGAAATGACCACCTCCAACGTTTGGTTTATGTTTTATAAGCATTTTTAATTTTATTGCTTAAATCGCATTTTCTCGGCGAGCTGAGCACTTTTTCTGAATTGTGCCGCTCCCGTCACTCTGGTTAGGTTGGCATGGAAAAAAACGCTCTCGGGTGCTTTAGAGTGCCGAGTTTATTACTGCGTAATAAGAAATGACCATCTACAACGTTTGGTTTATGTTTTATAAGCATTTTTAATTTTATTGCTTAAATCGCATTTTCTCGGCGAGCTGAGCACTTTTTCTGAATTGTGCCGCTCCCGTCACTCTGTTTAGGTTGGCATGGAAAAAAACGCTCTCGGGTGCTTTAGAGTGCCGAGTTTATCACTGCACATGAAGAAAAGACCACCTCCAACGTTTGGTTTATGTTTTATAAGCATTTTTAATTTTATTGCTTAAATCGCATTTTCTCGGCGAGCTGAGCGCTTTTTCTGAATTGTGCCGCTCCCGTCACTCTGGTTAGGTTGGCATCGAAAAAAACGCTCTCGGGTGCTTTAGAGTGCCGAGTTTATTACTGCGTAATAAGAAATGACCATTTACAACGTTTGGTTTATGTTTTATAAGCATTTTTAATTTTATTGCTTAAATCGCATTTTCTCGGCGAGCTGAGCACTTTTTCTGAATTGTGCCGCTCCCGTCACTCTGGTTAGGTTGGCATCGAAAAAAACGCTCTCGGGTGCTTTAGAGTGCCGAGTTTATCACTGCGCATGAAGAAATGACCACCTCCAACGTTTGGTTTATGTTTTATAAGCATTTTTAATTTTATTGCTTAAATCGCATTTTCTCGGCGAGCTGAGCACTTTTTCTGAATTGTGCCGCTCCCGTCACTCTGGTTAGGTTGGCATCGAAAAAAACGCTCTCGGGTGCTTTAGAGTGCCGAGTTTATCACTGCGCATGAAGAAATGACCACCTCCAACGTTTGGTTTATGTTTTATAAGCATTTTTAATTTTATTGCTTAAATCGCATTTTCTCGGCGAGCTGAGCACTTTTTCTGAATTGTGCCGCTCCCGTCACTCTGGTTAGGTTGGCATCGAAAAAAACGCTTTCGGGTGCTTTAGAGTGCCGAGTTTATCACTGCGCATGAAGAAATGACCACCTCCAACGTTTGGTTTATGTTTTATAAGCATTTTTAATTTTATTGCTTAAATCGCATTTTCTCGGCGAGCTGAGCACTTTTTCTGAATTGTGCCGCTCCCGTCACTCTGGTTAGGTTGGCATGGAAAAAAACGCTCTCGGGTGCTTTAGAGTGCCGAGTTTATTACTGCGTAATAAGAAATGACCATCTACAACGTTTGGTTTATGTTTTATAAGCATTTTTAATTTTATTGCTTAAATCGCATTTTCTCGGCGAGCTGAGCACTTTTTCTGAATTGTGCCGCTCCCGTCACTCTGTTTAGGTTGGCATGGAAAAAAACGCTCTCGGGTGCTTTAGAGTGCCGAGTTTATCACTGCACATGAAGAAAAGACCACCTCCAACGTTTGGTTTATGTTTTATAAGCATTTTTAATTTTATTGCTTAAATCGCATTTTCTCGGCGAGCTGAGCGCTTTTTCTGAATTGTGCCGCTCCCGTCACTCTGGTTAGGTTGGCATCGAAAAAAACGCTCTCGGGTGCTTTAGAGTGCCGAGTTTATTACTGCGTAATAAGAAATGACCATTTACAACGTTTGGTTTATGTTTTATAAGCATTTTTAATTTTATTGCTTAAATCGCATTTTCTCGGCGAGCTGAGCACTTTTTCTGAATTGTGCCGCTCCCGTCACTCTGGTTAGGTTGGCATCGAAAAAAACGCTCTCGGGTGCTTTAGAGTGCCGAGTTTATCACTGTGCATGAAGAAATGACCACCTCCAACGTTTGGTTTATGTTTTATAAGCATTTTTAATTTTATTGCTTAAATCGCATTTTCTCGGCGAGCTGAGCGCTTTTTCTGAATTGTGCCGCTCCCGTCACTCTGGTTAGGTTGGCATCGAAAAAAACGCTCTCGGGTGCTTTAGAGTGCCGAGTTTATCACTGTGCATGAAGAAATGACCACCTCCAACGTTTGGTTTATGTTTTATAAGCATTTTTAATTTTATTGCTTAAATCGCATTTTCTCGGCGAGCTGAGCGCTTTTTCTGAATTGTGCCGCTCCCGTCACTCTGGTTAGGTTGGCATCGAAAAAAACGCTCTTGGGTGCTTTAGAGTGCCGAGTTTATCACTGCGCATGAAGAAATGACCACCTCCAACGTTTGGTTTATGTTTTATAAGCATTTTTAATTTTATTGCTTAAATCGCATTTTCTCGGCGAGCTGAGCACTTTTTCTGAATTGTGCCGCTCCCGTCACTCTGGTTAGGTTGGCATCGAAAAAAACGCTCTCGGGTGCTTTAGAGTGCCGAGTTTATCACTGCGCATGAAGAAATGACCAACTCCAACGTTTGGTTTATGTTTTATAAGCATTTTTAATTTTATTGCTTAAATCGCATTTTCTCGGCGAGCTGAGCACTTTTTCTGAATTGTGCCGCTCCCGTCACTCTGGTTAGGTTGGCATCGAAAAAAACGCTCTCGGGTGCTTTAGAGTGCCGAGTTTATCACTGCGCATGAAGAAATGACCACCTCCAACGTTTGGTTTATGTTTTATAAGCATTTTTAATTTTATTGCTTAAATCGCATTTTCTCGGCGAGCTGAGCACTTTTTCTGAATTGTGCCGCTCCCGTCACTCTGGTTAGGTTGGCATCGAATAAAACGCTCTCGGGTGCTTTAGAGTGCCGAGTTTATCACTGCGCATGAAGAAATGACCACCTCCAACGTTTGGTTTATGTTTTATAAGCATTTTTAATTTTATTGCTTAAATCGCATTTTCTCGGCGAGCTGAGCACTTTTTCTGAATTGTGCCGCTCCCGTCACTCTGGTTAGGTTGGCATCCAAAAAAACGCTCTCGGGTGCTTTAGAGTGCCGAGTTTATCACTGCGCATGAAGAAATGACCACCTCCAACGTTTGGTTTATGTTTTATAAGCATTTTTAATTTTATTGCTTAAATCGCATTTTCTCGGCGAGCTGAGCACTTTTTCTGAATTGTGCCGCTCCCGTCACTCTGGTTAGGTTGGCATCGAAAAAAACGCTCTCGGGTGCTTTAGAGTGCCGAGTTTATCACTGTGCATGAAGAAATGACCACCTCCAACGTTTGGTTTATGTTTTATAAGCATTTTTAATTTTATTGCTTAAATCGCATTTTCTCGGCGAGCTGAGCACTTTTTCTGAATTGTGCCGCTCCCGTCACTCTGGTTAGGTTGGCATGGAAAAAAACGCTCTCGGGTGCTTTAGAGTGCCGAGTTTATCACTGCGCATGAAGAAATGACCACCTCCAACGTTTGGTTTATGTTTTATAAGCATTTTTAATTTTATTGCTTAAATCGCATTTTCTCGGCGAGCTGAGCACTTTTTCTGAATTGTGCCGCTCCCGTCACTCTGGTTAGGTTGGCATGGAAAAAAACGCTCTCGGGTGCTTTAGAGTGCCGAGTTTATCACTGTGCATGAAGAAATGACCACCTCCAACGTTTGGTTTATGTTTTATAAGCATTTTTAATTTTATTGCTTAAATCGCATTTTCTCGGCGAGCTGAGCACTTTTTCTGAATTGTGCCGCTCCCGTCACTCTGGTTAGGTTGGCATCGAAAAAAACGCTCTCGGGTGCTTTAGAGTGCCGAGTTTATCACTGCGCATGAAGAAATGACCACCTCCAACGTTTGGTTTATGTTTTATAAGCATTTTTAATTTTATTGCTTAAATCGCATTTTCTCGGCGAGCTGAGCACTTTTTCTGAATTGTGCCGCTCCCGTCACTCTGGTTAGGTTGGCATGGAAAAAAACGCTCTCGGGTGCTTTAGAGTGCCGAGTTTATTACTGCGTAATAAGAAATGACCATCTACAACGTTTGGTTTATGTTTTATAAGCATTTTTAATTTTATTGCTTAAATCGCATTTTCTCGGCGAGCTGAGCACTTTTTCTGAATTGTGCCGCTCCCGTCACTCTGTTTAGGTTGGCATGGAAAAAAACGCTCTCGGGTGCTTTAGAGTGCCGAGTTTATCACTGCGCATGAAGAAAAGACCACCTCCAACGTTTGGTTTATGTTTTATAAGCATTTTTAATTTTATTGCTTAAATCGCATTTTCTCGGCGAGCTGAGCGCTTTTTCTGTATTGTGCCGCTCCCGTCACTCTGGTTAGGTTGGCATCGAAAAAACGCTCTCGGGTGCTTTAGAGTGCCGAGTTTATTACTGCGTAATAAGAAATGACCATTTACAACGTTTGGTTTATGTTTTATAAGCATTTTTAATTTTATTGCTTAAATCGCATTTTCTCGGCGAGCTGAGCACTTTTTCTGAATTGTGCCGCTCCCGTCACTCTGGTTAGGTTGGCATCGAAAAAAACGCTCTCGGGTGCTTTAGAGTGCCGAGTTTATCACTGTGCATGAAGAAATGACCACCTCCAACGTTTGGTTTATGTTTTATAAGCATTTTTAATTTTATTGCTTAAATCGCATTTTCTCGGCGAGCTGAGCGCTTTTTCTGAATTGTGCCGCTCCCGTCACTCTGGTTAGGTTGGCATCGAAAAAAACGCTCTCGGGTGCTTTAGAGTGCCGAGTTTATCACTGCGCATGAAGAAATGACCACCTCCAACGTTTGGTTTATGTTTTATAAGCATTTTTAATTTTATTGCTTAAATCGCATTTTCTCGGCGAGCTGAGCACTTTTTCTGAATTGTGCCGCTCCCGTCACTCTGGTTAGGTTGGCATCAAATAAAACGCTCTCGGGTGCTTTAGAGTGCCGAGTTTATCACTGCGCATGAAGAAATGACCACCTCCAACGTTTGGTTTATGTTTTATAAGCATTTTTAATTTTATTGCTTAAATCGCATTTTCTCGGCGAGCTGAGCACTTTTTCTGAATTGTGCCGCTCCCGTCACTCTGGTTAGGTTGGCATGGAAAAAAACGCTCTCGGGTGCTTTAGAGTGCCGAGTTTATCACTGCGCATGAAGAAATGACCACCTCCAACGTTTGGTTTATGTTTTATAAGCATTTTTAATTTTATTGCTTAAATCGCATTTTCTCGGCGAGCTGAGCACTTTTTCTGAATTGTGCCGCTCCCGTCACTCTGGTTAGGTTGGCATGGAAAAAAACGCTCTCGGGTGCTTTAGAGTGCCGAGTTTATTACTGCGTAATAAGAAATGACCATCTACAACGTTTGGTTTATGTTTTATAAGCATTTTAAATTTTATTGCTTAAATTGCATTTTCTCGGCGAGCTGAGCACTTTTTCTGAATTGTGCCGCTCCCGTCACTCTGGTTAGGTTGGCATGGAAAAAAACGCTCTCGGGTGCTTTAGAGTGCCGAGTTTATCACTGCGCATGAAGAAATGACCACCTCCAACGTTTGGTTTATGTTTTATAAGCATTTTTAATTTTATTGCTTAAATCGCATTTTCTCGGCGAGCTGAGCACTTTTTCTGAATTGTGCCGCTCCCGTCACTCTGGTTAGGTTGGCATGGAAAAAAACGCTCTCGGGTGCTTTAGAGTGCCGAGTTTATCACTGCGCATGAAGAAATGACAACCTCCAACGTTTGGTTTATGTTTTATAAGCATTTTTAATTTTATTGCTTAAATCGCATTTTCTCGGCGAGCTGAGCGCTTTTTCTGAATTGTGCCGCTCCCGTCACTCTGGTTAGGTTGGCATCGAAAAAAACGCTCTCGGGTGCTTTAGAGTGCCGAGTTTATCACTGCGCATGAAGAAATGACCACCTCCAACGTTTGGTTTATGTTTTATAAGCATTTTTAATTTTATTGCTTAAATCGCATTTTCTCGGCGAGCTGAGCACTTTTTCTGAATTGTGCCGCTCCCGTCACTCTGGTTAGGTTGGCATCGAAAAAAACGCTCTCGGGTGCTTTAGAGTGCCGAGTTTATCACTGCGCATGAAGAAATGACCACCTCCAACGTTTGGTTTATGTTTTATAAGCATTTTTAATTTTATTGCTTAAATCGCATTTTCTCGGCGAGCTGAGCACTTTTTCTGAATTGTGCCGCTCCCGTCACTCTGGTTAGGTTGGCATCGAAAAAAACGCTCTCGGGTGCTTTAGAGTGCCGAGTTTATCACCGCGCATGAAGAAATGACCACCTCCAACGTTTGGTTTATGTTTTATAAGCATTTTTAATTTTATTGCTTAAATCGCATTTTCTCGGCGAGCTGAGCGCTTTTTCTGAATTGTGCCGCTCCCGTCACTCTGGTTAGGTTGGCATCGAAAAAAACGCTCTCGGGTGCTTTAGAGTGCCGAGTTTATCACTGCGCATGAAGAAATGACCACCTCCAACGTTTGGTTTATGTTTTATAAGCATTTTTAATTTTATTGCTTAAATCGCATTTTCTCGGCGAGCTGAGCACTTTTTCTGAATTGTGCCGCTCCCGTCACTCTGGTTAGGTTGGCATCGAAAAAAACGCTCTCGGGTGCTTTAGAGTGCCGAGTTTATCACCGCGCATGAAGAAATGACCACCTCCAACGTTTGGTTTATGTTTTATAAGCATTTTTAATTTTATTGCTTAAATCGCATTTTCTCGGCGAGCTGAGCGCTTTTTCTGAATTGTGCCGCTCCCGTCACTCTGGTTAGGTTGGCATCGAAAAAAACGCTCTTGGGTGCTTTAGAGTGCCGAGTTTATCACTGCGCATGAAGAAATGACCACCTCCAACGTTTGGTTTATGTTTTATAAGCATTTTTAATTTTATTGCTTAAATCGCATTTTCTCGGCGAGCTGAGCACTTTTTCTGAATTGTGCCGCTCCCGTCACTCTGGTTAGGTTGGCATCGAAAAAAACGCTCTCGGGTGCTTTAGAGTGCCGAGTTTATCACTGCGCATGAAGAAATGACCACCTCCAACGTTTGGTTTATGTTTTATAAGCATTTTTAATTTTATTGCTTAAATCGCATTTTCTCGGCGAGCTGAGCACTTTTTCTGAATTGTGCCGCTCCCGTCACTCTGGTTAGGTTGGCATCGAAAAAAACGCTCTCGGGTGCTTTAGAGTGCCGAGTTTATCACCGCGCATGAAGAAATGACCACCTCCAACGTTTGGTTTATGTTTTATAAGCATTTTTAATTTTATTGCTTAAATCGCATTTTCTCGGCGAGCTGAGCGCTTTTTCTGAATTGTGCCGCTCCCGTCACTCTGGTTAGGTTGGCATCGAAAAAAACGCTCTTGGGTGCTTTAGAGTGCCGAGTTTATCACTGCGCATGAAGAAATGACCACCTCCAACGTTTGGTTTATGTTTTATAAGCATTTTTAATTTTATTGCTTAAATCGCATTTTCTCGGCGAGCTGAGCACTTTTTCTGAATTGTGCCGCTCCCGTCACTCTGGTTAGGTTGGCATGGAAAAAAACGCTCTCGGGTGCTTTAGAGTGCCGAGTTTATTACTGCGTAATAAGAAATGACCATCTACAACGTTTGGTTTATGTTTTATAAGCATTTTAAATTTTATTGCTTAAATCGCATTTTCTCGGCGAGCTGAGCACTTTTTCTGAATTGTGCCGCTCCCGTCACTCTGGTTAGGTTGGCATCGAAAAAAACGCTCTCGGGTGCTTTAGAGTGCCGAGTTTATCACTGCGCATGAAGAAATGACCACCTCCAACGTTTGGTTTATGTTTTATAAGCATTTTTAATTTTATTGCTTAAATCGCATTTTCTCGGCGAGCTGAGCACTTTTTCTGAATTGTGCCGCTCCCGTCACTCTGGTTAGGTTGGCATCGAAAAAAACGCTCTCGGGTGCTTTAGAGTGCCGAGTTTATCACCGCGCATGAAGAAATGACCACCTCCAACGTTTGGTTTATGTTTTATAAGCATTTTTAATTTTATTGCTTAAATCGCATTTTCTCGGCGAGCTGAGCGCTTTTTCTGAATTGTGCCGCTCCCGTCACTCTGGTTAGGTTGGCATCGAAAAAAACGCTCTTGGGTGCTTTAGAGCGCCGAGTTTATCACTGCGCATGAAGAAATGACCACCTCCAACGTTTGGTTTATGTTTTATAAGCATTTTTAATTTTATTGCTTAAATCGCATTTTCTCGGCGAGCTGAGCACTTTTTCTGAATTGTGCCGCTCCCGTCACTCTGGTTAGGTTGGCATGGAAAAAAACGCTCTCGGGTGCTTTAGAGTGCCGAGTTTATTACTGCGTAATAAGAAATGACCATCTACAACGTTTGGTTTATGTTTTATAAGCATTTTAAATTTTATTGCTTAAATCGCATTTTCTCGGCGAGCTGAGCACTTTTTCTGAATTGTGCCGCTCCCGTCACTCTGGTTAGGTTGGCATCGAAAAAAACGCTCTCGGGTGCTTTAGAGTGCCGAGTTTATCACTGCGCATGAAGAAATGACCACCTCCAACGTTTGGTTTATGTTTTATAAGCATTTTTAATTTTATTGCTTAAATCGCATTTTCTCGGCGAGCTGAGCACTTTTTCTGAATTGTGCCGCTCCCGTCACTCTGGTTAGGTTGGCATCGAAAAAAACGCTCTCGGGTGCTTTAGAGTGCCGAGTTTATCACTGTGCATGAAGAAATGACCACCTCCAACGTTTGGTTTATGTTTTATAAGCATTTTTAATTTTATTGCTTAAATCGCATTTTCTCGGCGAGCTGAGCACTTTTTCTGAATTGTGCCGCTCCCGTCACTCTGGTTAGGTTGGCATGGAAAAAAACGCTCTCGGGTGCTTTAGAGTGCCGAGTTTATCACTGCACATGAAGAAATGACCACCTCCAACGTTTGGTTTATGTTTTATAAGCATTTTTAATTGTATTGCTTAAATCGCATTTTCTCGGCGAGCTGAGCACTTTTTCTGAATTGTGCCGCTCCCGTCACTCTGGTTAGGTTGGCATGGAAAAAAACGCTCTCGGGTGCTTTAGAGTGCCGAGTTTATTACTGCGTAATAAGAAATGACCATCTACAACGTTTGGTTTATGTTTTATAAGCATTTTTAATTTTATTGCTTAAATCGCATTTTCTCGGCGAGCTGAGCACTTTTTCTGAATTGTGCCGCTCCCGTCACTCTGGTTAGGTTGGCATCGAAAAAAACGCACTCGGGTGCTTTAGAGTGCCGAGTTTATCACTGCGCATGAAGAAATGACCACCTCCAACGTTTGGTTTGTGTTTTATAAGCATTTTTAATTTTATTGCTTAAATCGCATTTTCTCGGCGAGCTGAGCACTTTTTCTGAATTGTGCCGCTCCCGTCACTCTGGTTAGGTTGGCATGGAAAAAAACGCTCTCGGGTGCTTTAGAGTGCCGAGTTTATCACCGCGCATGAAGAAATGACCACCTCCAACGTTTGGTTTATGTTTTATAAGCATTTTTAATTTTATTGCTTAAATCGCATTTTCTCGGCGAGCTGAGCGCTTTTTCTGAATTGTGCCGCTCCCGTCACTCTGGTTAGGTTGGCATCGAATAAAACGCTCTCGGGTGCGTTAGAGTGCCGAGTTTATCACTGCGCATGAAGAAATGACCACCTCCAACGTTTGGTTTATGTTTTATAAGCATTTTTAATTTTATTGCTTAAATCGCATTTTCTCGGCGAGCTGAGCACTTTTTCTGAATTGTGCCGCTCCCGTCACTCTGGTTAGGTTGGCATGGAAAAAAACGCTCTCGGGTGCTTTAGAGTGCCGAGTTTATTACTGCGTAATAAGAAATGACCATCTACAACGTTTGGTTTATGTTTTATAAGCATTTTTAATTTTATTGCTTAAATCGCATTTTCTCGGCGAGCTGAGCACTTTTTCTGAATTGTGCCGCTCCCGTCACTCTGGTTAGGTTGGCATGGAAAAAAACGCTCTCGGGTGCTTTAGAGTGCCGAGTTTATCACTGCGCATGAAGAAATGACCACCTCCAACGTTTGGTTTATGTTTTATAAGCATTTTTAATTTTATTGCTTAAATCGCATTTTCTCGGCGAGCTGAGCACTTTTTCTGAATTGTGCCGCTCCCGTCACTCTGGTTAGGTTGGCATCGAAAAAAACGCTCTCGGGTGCTTTAGAGTGCCGAGTTTATTACTGCGTAATAAGAAATGACCATTTACAACGTTTGGTTTATGTTTTATAAGCATTTTTAATTTTATTGCTTAAATCGCATTTTCTCGGCGAGCTGAGCACTTTTTCTGAATTGTGCCGCTCCCGTCACTCTGGTTAGGTTGGCATCGAAAAAAACGCTCTCGGGTGCTTTAGAGTGCCGAGTTTATCACTGTGCATGAAGAAATGACCACCTCCAACGTTTGGTTTATGTTTTATAAGCATTTTTAATTTTATTGCTTAAATCGCATTTTCTCGGCGAGCTGAGCGCTTTTTCTGAATTGTGCCGCTCCCGTCACTCTGGTTAGGTTGGCATCGAAAAAAACGCTCTCGGGTGCTTTAGAGTGCCGAGTTTATTACTGCGTAATAAGAAATGACCATCTACAACGTTTGGTTTATGTTTTATAAGCATTTTTAATTTTATTGCTTAAATCGCATTTTCTCGGCGAGCTGAGCACTTTTTCTGAATTGTGCCGCTCCCGTCACTCTGGTTAGGTTGGCATCGAAAAAAACGCTCTCGGGTGCTTTAGAGTGCCGAGTTTATCACTGTGCATGAAGAAATGACCACCTCCAACGTTTGGTTTATGTTTTATAAGCATTTTTAATTTTATTGCTTAAATCGCATTTTCTCGGCGAGCTGAGCGCTTTTTCTGAATTGTGCCGCTCCCGTCACTCTGGTTAGGTTGGCATCGAAAAAAACGCTCTTGGGTGCTTTAGAGTGCCGAGTTTATCACTGCGCATGAAGAAATGACCACCTCCAACGTTTGGTTTATGTTTTATAAGCATTTTTAATTTTATTGCTTAAATCGCATTTTCTCGGCGAGCTGAGCACTTTTTCTGAATTGTGCCGCTCCCGTCACTCTGGTTAGGTTGGCATCGAAAAAAACGCTCTCGGGTGCTTTAGAGTGCCGAGTTTATCACTGCGCATGAAGAAATGACCAACTCCAATGTTTGGTTTATGTTTTATAAGCATTTTTAATTTTATTGCTTAAATCGCATTTTCTCGGCGAGCTGAGCACTTTTTCTAAATTGTGCCGCTCCCGTCACTCTGGTTAGGTTGGCATCGAAAAAAACGCTCTCGGGTGCTTTAGAGTGCCGAGTTTATCACTGCGCATGAAGAAATGACCACCTCCAACGTTTGGTTTATGTTTTATAAGCATTTTTAATTTTATTGCTTAAATCGCATTTTCTCGGCGAGCTGAGCACTTTTTCTGAATTGTGCCGCTCCCGTCACTCTGGTTAGGTTGGCATGGAAAAAAACGCTCTCGGGTGCTTTAGAGTGCCGAATTTATCACTGCGCATGAAGAAATGACCACCTCCAACGTTTGGTTTATGTTTTATAAGCATTTTTAATTTTATTGCTTAAATCGCATTTTCTCGGCGAGCTGAGCACTTTTTCTGAATTGTGCCGCTCCCGTCACTCTGGTTAGGTTGGCATGGAAAAAAACGCTCTCGGGTGCTTTAGAGTGCCGAGTTTATTACTGCGTAATAAGAAATGACCATCTACAACGTTTGGTTTATGTTTTATAAGCATTTTAAATTTTATTTCTTAAATTGCATTTTCTCGGCGAGCTGAGCACTTTTTCTGAATTGTGCCGCTCCCGTCACTCTGGTTAGGTTGGCATCGAAAAAAACGCTCTCGGGTGCTTTAGAGTGCCGAGTTTATCACTGCGCATGAAGAAATGACCACCTCCAACGTTTGGTTTATGTTTTATAAGCATTTTTAATTTTATTGCTTAAATCGCATTTTCTCGGCGAGCTGAGCACTTTTTCTGAATTGTGCCGCTCCCGTCACTCTGGTTAGGTTGGTACCGAAAAAAACGCTCTCGGGTGCTTTAGAGTGCCGAGTTTATCACTGTGCATGAAGAAATGACCACCTCCAACGTTTGGTTTATGTTTTATAAGCATTTTTAATTTTATTGCTTAAATCGCATTTTCTCGGCGAGCTGAGCGCTTTTTCTGAATTGTGCCGCTCCCGTCACTCTGGTTAGGTTGGCATCGAAAAAAACGCTCTCGGGTGCTTTAGAGTGCCGAGTTTATCACTGTGCATGAAGAAATGACCACCTCCAACGTTTGGTTTATGTTTTATAAGCATTTTTAATTTTATTGCTTAAATCGCATTTTCTCGGCGAGCTGAGCACTTTTTCTGAATTGTGCCGCTCCCGTCACTCTGGTTAGGTTGGCATGGAAAAAAACGCTCTCGGGTGCTTTAGAGTGCCGAGTTTATCACTGCACATGAAGAAATGACCACCTCCAACGTTTGGTTTATGTTTTATAAGCATTTTTAATTGTATTGCTTAAATCGCATTTTCTCGGCGAGCTGAGCACTTTTTCTGAATTGTGCCGCTCCCGTCACTCTGGTTAGGTTGGCATGGAAAAAAACGCTCTCGGGTGCTTTAGAGTGCCGAGTTTATTACTGCGTAATAAGAAATGACCATCTACAACGTTTGGTTTATGTTTTATAAGCATTTTTAATTTTATTGCTTAAATCGCATTTTCTCGGCGAGCTGAGCACTTTTTCTGAATTGTGCCGCTCCCGTCACTCTGTTTAGGTTGGCATGGAAAAAAACGCTCTCGGGTGCTTTAGAGTGCCGAGTTTATCACTGCGCATGAAGAAAAGACCACCTCCAACGTTTGGTTTATGTTTTATAAGCATTTTTAATTTTATTGCTTAAATCGCATTTTCTCGGCGAGCTGAGCACTTTTTCTGAATTGTGCCGCTCCTGTCACTCTGGTTAGGTTGGCATGGAAAAAAACGCTCTCGGGTGCTTTAGAGTGCCGAGTTTATCACTGCGCATGAAGAAATGACCACCTCCAACGTTTGGTTTATGTTTTATAAGCATTTTTAATTTTATTGCTTAAATCGCATTTTCTCGGCGAGCTGAGCACTTTTTCTGAATTGTGCCGCTCCCGTCACTCTGGTTAGGTTGGCATGGAAAAAAACGCTCTCGGGTGCTTTAGAGTGCCGAGTTTATTACTGCGTAATAAGAAATGACCATCTACAACGTTTGGTTTATGTTTTATAAGCATTTTTAATTTTATTGCTTAAATCGCATTTTCTCGGCGAGCTGAGCACTTTTTCTGAATTGTGCCGCTCCCGTCACTCTGTTTAGGTTGGCATGGAAAAAAACACTCTCGGGTGCTTTAGAGTGCCGAGTTTATCACTGCGCATGAAGAAAAGACCACCTCCAACGTTTGGTTTATGTTTTATAAGCATTTTTAATTTTATTGCTTAAATCGCATTTTCTCGGCGAGCTGAGCACTTTTTCTGAATTGTGCCGCTCCTGTCACTCTGGTTAGGTTGGCATGGAAAAAAACGCTCTCGGGTGCTTTAGAGTGCCGAGTTTATCACTGTGCATGAAGAAATGACCACCTCCAACGTTTGGTTTATGTTTTATAAGCATTTTTAATTTTATTGCTTAAATCGCATTTTCTCGGCGAGCTGAGCACTTTTTCTGAATTGTGCCGCTCCCGTCACTCTGGTTAGGTTGGCATGGAAAAAAACGCTCTCGGGTGCTTTAGAGTGCCGAGTTTATCACTGCGCATGAAGAAATGGCCACCTCCAACGTTTGGTTTATGTTTTATAAGCATTTTTAATTTTATTGCTTGAATCGCATTTTCTCGGCGAGCTGAGCACTTTTTCTGAATTGTGCCGCTCCCGTCACTCTGGTTAGGTTGGCATGGAAAAAAACGCTCTCGGGTGCTTTAGAGTGCCGAGTTTATCACTGCGCATGAAGAAATGGCCACCTCCAACGTTTGGTTTATGTTTTATAAGCATTTTTAATTGTATTGCTTAAATCGCATTTTCTCGGCGAGCTGAGCACTTTTTCTGAATTGTGCCGCTCCCGTCACTCTGGTTAGGTTGGCATGGAAAAAAACGCTCTCGGGTGCTTTAGAGTGCCGAGTTTATCACTGCGCATGAAGAAATGACCACCTCCAACGTTTGGTTTATGTTTTATAAGCATTTTTAATTTTATTGCTTAAATCGCATTTTCTCGGCGAGCTGAGCACTTTTTCTGAATTGTGCCGCTCCCGTCACTCTGGTTAGGTTGGCATCGAAAAAAACGCTCTCGGGTGCTTTAAAGTGCCGAGTTTATCACTGCGCATGAAGAAATGACCACCTCCAATATTTGGTTTATGTTTTATAAGCATTTTTAATTTTATTGCTTAAATCGCATTTTCTCGGCGAGCTGAGCACTTTTTCTGAATTGTGCCGCTCCCGTCACTCTGGTTAGGTTGGCATGAAAAAAAACGCTCTCGGGTGCTTTAGAGTGCCGAGTTTATCACTGTGCATGAAGAAATGACCACCTCCAACGTTTGGTTTATGTTTTATAAGCATTTTTAATTTTATTGCTTAAATCGCATTTTCTCGGCGAGCTGAGCGCTTTTTCTGAATTGTGCCGCTCCCGTCACTCTGGTTAGGTTGGCATCGAAAAAAACGCTCTCGGGTGCTTTAGAGTGCCGAGTTTATTACTGCGTAATAAGAAATGACAATTTACAACGTTTGGTTTATGTTTTATAAGCATTTTTAATTTTATTGCTTAAATCGCATTTTCTCGGCGAGCTGAGCACTTTTTCTGAATTGTGCCGCTCCCGTCACTCTGGTTAGGTTGGCATCGAAAAAAACGCTCTCGGGTGCTTTAGAGTGCCGAGTTTATCACTGTGCATGAAGAAATGACCACCTCCAACGTTTGGTTTATGTTTTATAAGCATTTTTAATTTTATTGCTTAAATCGCATTTTCTCGGCGAGCTGAGCGCTTTTTCTGAATTGTGCCGCTCCCGTCACTCTGGTTAGGTTGGCATCGAAAAAAACGCTCTCGGGTGCTTTAGAGTGCCGAGTTTATTACTGCGTAATAAGAAATGACCATCTACAACGTTTGGTTTATGTTTTATAAGCATTTTTAATTTTATTGCTTAAATCGCATTTTCTCGGCGAGCTGAGCACTTTTTCTGAATTGTGCCGCTCCCGTCACTCTGGTTAGGTTGGCATCGAAAAAAACGCTCTCGGGTGCTTTAGAGTGCCGAGTTTATCACTGTGCATGAGGAAATGACCACCTCCAACGTTTGGTTTATGTTTTATAAGCATTTTTAATTTTATTGCTTAAATCGCATTTTCTCGGCGAGCTGAGCGCTTTTTCTGAATTGTGCCGCTCCCGTCACTCTGGTTAGGTTGGCATCGAAAAAAACGCTCTTGGGTGCTTTAGAGTGCCGAGTTTATCACTGCGCATGAAGAAATGACCACCTCCAACGTTTGGTTTATGTTTTATAAGCATTTTTAATTTTATTGCTTAAATCGCATTTTCTCGGCGAGCTGAGCACTTTTTCTGAATTGTGCCGCTCCCTTCACTCTGGTTAGGTTGGCATCGAAAAAAACGCTCTCGGGTGCTTTAGAGTGCCGAGTTTATCACTGCGCATGAAGAAATGACCAACTCCAACGTTTGGTTTATGTTTTATAAGCATTTTTAATTTTATTGCTTAAATCGCATTTTCTCGGCGAGCTGAGCACTTTTTCTGAATTGTGCCGCTCCCGTCACTCTGGTTAGGTTGGCATCGAAAAAAACGCTCTCGGGTGCTTTAGAGTGCCGAGTTTATCACTGCGCATGAAGAAATTACCACCTCCAACGTTTGGTTTATGTTTTATAAGCATTTTTAATTTTATTGCTTGAATCGCATTTTCTCGGCGAGCTGAGCGCTTTTTCTGAATTGTGCCGCTCGCGTCACTCTGGTTAGGTTGGCATCGAAAAAAACGCTCTCGGGTGCTTTAGAGTGCCGAGTTTATCACTGCGCATGAAGAAATGACCACCTCCAACGTTTGGTTTATGTTTTATAAGCATTTTTAATTTTATTGCTTAAATCGCATTTTCTCGGCGAGCTGAGCACTTTTTCTGAATTGTGCCGCTCCCGTCACTCTGGTTAGGTTGGCATCGAAAAAAACGCTCTCGGGTGCTTTAGAGTGCCGAGTTTATCACTGTGCATGAAGAAATGACCACCTCCAACGTTTGGTTTATGTTTTATAAGCATTTTTAATTTTATTGCTTAAATCGCATTTTCTCGGCGAGCTGAGCGCTTTTTCTGAATTGTGCCGCTCCCGTCACTCTGGTTAGGTTGGCATCGAAAAAAACGCTCTTGGGTTCTTTAGAGTGCCGAGTTTATCACTGCGCATGAAGAAATGACCACCTCCAACGTTTGGTTTATGTTTTATAAGCATTTTTAATTTTATTGCTTAAATCGCATTTTCTCGGCGAGCTGAGCACTTTTTCTGAATTGTGCCGCTCCCGTCACTCTGGTTAGGTTGGCATCGAAAAAAACGCTCTCGGGTGCTTTAGAGTGCCGAGTTTATCACTGCGCATGAAGAAATGACCAACTCCAACGTTTGGTTTATGTTTTATAAGCATTTTTAATTTTATTGCTTAAATCGCATTTTCTCGGCGAGCTGAGCACTTTTTCTGAATTGTGCCGCTCCCGTCACTCTGGTTAGGTTGGCATCGAAAAAAACGCTCTCGGGTGCTTTAGAGTGCCGAGTTTATCACTGCGCATGAAGAAATGACCACCTCCAACGTTTGGTTTATGTTTTATAAGCATTTTTAATTTTATTGCTTAAATCGCATTTTCTCGGCGAGCTGAGCACTTTTTCTGAATTGTGCCGCTCCCGTCACTCTGGTTAGGTTGGCATCGAATAAAACGCTCTCGGGTGCTTTAGAGTGCCGAGTTTATCACTGCGCATGAAGAAATGACCACCTCCAACGTTTGGTTTATGTTTTATAAGCATTTTTAATTTTATTGCTTAAATCGCATTTTCTCGGCGAGCTGAGCACTTTTTCTGAATTGTGCCGCTCCCGTCACTCTGGTTAGGTTGGCATGGAAAAAAACGCTCTCGGGTGCTTTAGAGTGCCGAGTTTATCACTGCGCATGAAGAAATGACCACCTCCAACGTTTGGTTTATGTTTTATAAGCATTTTTAATTTTATTGCTTAAATCGCATTTTCTCGGCGAGCTGAGCACTTTTTCTGAATTGTGCCGCTCCCGTCACTCTGGTTAGGTTGGCATGGAAAAAAACGCTCTCGGGTGCTTAAGAGTGCCGAGTTTATTACTGCGTAATAAGAAATGACCATCTACAACGTTTGGTTTATGTTTTATAAGCATTTTAAATTTTATTGCTTAAATTGCATTTTCTCGGCGAGCTGAGCACTTTTTCTGAATTGTGCCGCTCCCGTCACTCTGGTTAGGTTGGCATCGAAAAAAACGCTCTCGGGTGCTTTAGAGTGCCGAGTTTATCACTGCGCATGAAGAAATGACCACCTCCAACGTTTGGTTTATGTTTTATAAGCATTTTTAATTTTATTGCTTAAATCGCATTTTCTCGGCGAGCTGAGCACTTTTTCTGAATTGTGCCGCTCCCGTCACTCTGGTTAGGTTGGCATCGAAAAAAACGCTCTCGGGTGCTTTAGAGTGCCGAGTTTATCACTGCGCATGAAGAAATGACCACCTCCAACGTTTGGTTTATGTTTTATAAGCATTTTTAATTTTATTGCTTAAATCGCATTTTCTCGGCGAGCTGAGCGCTTTTTCTGAATTGTGCCGCTCCCGTCACTCTGGTTAGGTTGGCATCGAAAAAAACGCTCTCGGGTGCTTTAGAGTGCCGAGTTTATCACTGCGCATGAAGAAATGACCACCTCCAACGTTTGGTTTATGTTTTATAAGCATTTTTAATTTTATTGCTTAAATCGCATTTTCTCGGCGAGCTGAGCGCTTTTTCTGAATTGTGCCGCTCCCGTCACTCTGGTTAGGTTGGCATCGAAAAAAACGCTCTCGGGTGCTTTAGAGTGCCGAGTTTATCACTGCGCATGAAGAAATGACCACCTCCAACGTTTGGTTTATGTTTTATAAGCATTTTTAATTTTATTGCTTAAATCGCATTTTCTCGGCGAGCTGAGCACTTTTTCTGAATTGTGCCGCTCCCGTCACTCTGGTTAGGTTGGCATCGAATAAAACGCTCTCGGGTGCTTTAGAGTCCCGAGTTTATCACTGCGCATGAAGAAATGACCACCTCCAACGTTTGGTTTATGTTTTATAAGCATTTTTAATTTTATTGCTTAAATCGCATTTTCTCGGCGAGCTGAGCACTTTTTCTGAATTGTGCCGCTCCCGTCACTCTGGTTAGGTTGGCATCGAAAAAAACGCTCTCGGGTGCTTTAGAGTGCCGAGTTTATCACTGCGCATGAAGAAATGACCACCTCCAACGTTTGGTTTATGTTTTATAAGCATTTTTAATTTTATTGCTTAAATCGCATTTTCTCGGCGAGCTGAGCACTTTTTCTGAATTGTGCCGCTCCCGTCACTCTGGTTAGGTTGGCATCGAAAAAAACGCTCTCGGGTGCTTTAGAGTGCCGAGTTTATCACTGTGCATGAAGAAATGACCACCTCCAACGTTTGGTTTATGTTTTATAAGCATTTTTAATTTTATTGCTTAAATCGCATTTTCTCGGCGAGCTGAGCGCTTTTTCTGAATTGTGCCGCTCCCGTCACTCTGGTTAGGTTGGCATGGAAAAAAACGCTCTCGGGTGCTTTAGAGTGCCGAGTTTATCACTGCGCATGAAGAAATGACCACCTCCAACGTTTGGTTTATGTTTTATAAGCATTTTTAATTTTATTGCTTAAATCGCATTTTCTCGGCGAGCTGAGCGCTTTTTCTGAATTGTGCCGCTCCCGTCACTCTGGTTAGGTTGGCATCGAAAAAAACGCTCTCGGGTGCTTTAGAGTGCCGAGTTTATCACTGCGCATGAAGAAATGACCACCTCCAACGTTTGGTTTATGTTTTATAAGCATTTTTAATTTTATTGCTTAAATCGCATTTACTCGGCGAGCTGAGCACTTTTTCTGAATTGTGCCGCTCCCGTCACTCTGGTTAGGTTGGCATCGAAAAAAACGCTCTCGGGTGCTTTAGAGTGCCGAGTTTATCACTGCGCATGAAGAAATGACCACCTCCAACGTTTGGTTTATGTTTTATAAGCATTTTTAATTTTATTGCTTAAATCGCATTTTCTCGGCGAGCTGAGCACTTTTTCTGAATTGTGCCGCTCCCGTCACTCTGGTTAGGTTGGCATGGAAAAAAACGCTCTCGGGTGCTTTAGAGTGCCGAGTTTATCACCGCGCATGAAGAAATGACCACCTCCAACGTTTGGTTTATGTTTTATAAGCATTTTTAATTTTATTGCTTAAATCGCATTTTCTCGGCGAGCTGAGCGCTTTTTCTGAATTGTGCCGCTCCCGTCACTCTGGTTAGGTTGGCATCGAATAAAACGCTCTCGGGTGCTTTAGAGTGCCGAGTTTATCACTGCGCATGAAGAAATGACCACCTCCAACGTTTGGTTTATGTTTTATAAGCATTTTTAATTTTATTGCTTAAATCGCATTTTCTCGGCGAGCTGAGCACTTTTTCTGAATTGTGCCGCTCCCGTCACTCTGGTTAGGTTGGCATGGAAAAAAACGCTCTCGGGTGCTTTAGAGTGCCGAGTTTATTACTGCGTAATAAGAAATGACCATCTACAACGTTTGGTTTATGTTTTATAAGCATTTTTAATTTTATTGCTTAAATCGCATTTTCTCGGCGAGCTGAGCACTTTTTCTGAATTGTGCCGCTCCCGTCACTCTGGTTAGGTTGGCATGGAAAAAAACGCTCTCGGGTGCTTTAGAGTGCCGAGTTTATCACTGCGCATGAAGAAATGACCACCTCCAACGTTTGGTTTATGTTTTATAAGCATTTTTAATTTTATTGCTTAAATCGCATTTTCTCGGCGAGCTGAGCACTTTTTCTGAATTGTGCCGCTCCCGTCACTCTGGTTAGGTTGGCATGGAAAAAAACGCTCTCGGGTGCTTTAGAGTGCCGAGTTTATCACTGCACATGAAGAAATGACCACCTCCAACGTTTGGTTTATGTTTTATAAGCATTTTTAATTGTATTGCTTAAATCGCATTTTCTCGGCGAGCTGAGCACTTTTTCTGAATTGTGCCGCTCCCGTCACTCTGGTTAGGTTGGCATGGAAAAAAACGCTCTCGGGTGCTTTAGAGTGCCGAGTTTATTACTGCGTAATAAGAAATGACCATCTACAACGTTTGGTTTATGTTTTATAAGCATTTTTAATTTTATTGCTTAAATCGCATTTTCTCGGCGAGCTGAGCACTTTTTCTGAATTGTGCCGCTCCCGTCACTCTGGTTAGGTTGGCATCGAAAAAAACGCACTCGGGTGCTTTAGAGTGCCGAGTTTATCACTGCGCATGAAGAAATGACCACCTCCAACGTTTGGTTTGTGTTTTATAAGCATTTTTAATTTTATTGCTTAAATCGCATTTTCTCGGCGAGCTGAGCACTTTTTCTGAATTGTGCCGCTCCCGTCACTCTGGTTAGGTTGGCATGGAAAAAAACGCTCTCGGGTGCTTTAGAGTGCCGAGTTTATCACCGCGCATGAAGAAATGACCACCTCCAACGTTTGGTTTATGTTTTATAAGCATTTTTAATTTTATTGCTTAAATCGCATTTTCTCGGCGAGCTGAGCGCTTTTTCTGAATTGTGCCGCTCCCGTCACTCTGGTTAGGTTGGCATCGAATAAAACGCTCTCGGGTGCGTTAGAGTGCCGAGTTTATCACTGCGCATGAAGAAATGACCACCTCCAACGTTTGGTTTATGTTTTATAAGCATTTTTAATTTTATTGCTTAAATCGCATTTTCTCGGCGAGCTGAGCACTTTTTCTGAATTGTGCCGCTCCCGTCACTCTGGTTAGGTTGGCATGGAAAAAAACGCTCTCGGGTGCTTTAGAGTGCCGAGTTTATTACTGCGTAATAAGAAATGACCATCTACAACGTTTGGTTTATGTTTTATAAGCATTTTTAATTTTATTGCTTAAATCGCATTTTCTCGGCGAGCTGAGCACTTTTTCTGAATTGTGCCGCTCCCGTCACTCTGGTTAGGTTGGCATGGAAAAAAACGCTCTCGGGTGCTTTAGAGTGCCGAGTTTATCACTGCGCATGAAGAAATGACCACCTCCAACGTTTGGTTTATGTTTTATAAGCATTTTTAATTTTATTGCTTAAATCGCATTTTCTCGGCGAGCTGAGCACTTTTTCTGAATTGTGCCGCTCCCGTCACTCTGGTTAGGTTGGCATCGAAAAAAACGCTCTCGGGTGCTTTAGAGTGCCGAGTTTATTACTGCGTAATAAGAAATGACCATTTACAACGTTTGGTTTATGTTTTATAAGCATTTTTAATTTTATTGCTTAAATCGCATTTTCTCGGCGAGCTGAGCACTTTTTCTGAATTGTGCCGCTCCCGTCACTCTGGTTAGGTTGGCATCGAAAAAAACGCTCTCGGGTGCTTTAGAGTGCCGAGTTTATCACTGTGCATGAAGAAATGACCACCTCCAACGTTTGGTTTATGTTTTATAAGCATTTTTAATTTTATTGCTTAAATCGCATTTTCTCGGCGAGCTGAGCGCTTTTTCTGAATTGTGCCGCTCCCGTCACTCTGGTTAGGTTGGCATCGAAAAAAACGCTCTCGGGTGCTTTAGAGTGCCGAGTTTATTACTGCGTAATAAGAAATGACCATCTACAACGTTTGGTTTATGTTTTATAAGCATTTTTAATTTTATTGCTTAAATCGCATTTTCTCGGCGAGCTGAGCACTTTTTCTGAATTGTGCCGCTCCCGTCACTCTGGTTAGGTTGGCATCGAAAAAAACGCTCTCGGGTGCTTTAGAGTGCCGAGTTTATCACTGTGCATGAAGAAATGACCACCTCCAACGTTTGGTTTATGTTTTATAAGCATTTTTAATTTTATTGCTTAAATCGCATTTTCTCGGCGAGCTGAGCGCTTTTTCTGAATTGTGCCGCTCCCGTCACTCTGGTTAGGTTGGCATCGAAAAAAACGCTCTCGGGTGCTTTAGAGTGCCGAGTTTATCACTGCGCATGAAGAAATGACCACCTCCAACGTTTGGTTTATGTTTTATAAGCATTTTTAATTTTATTGCTTAAATCGCATTTTCTCGGCGAGCTGAGCACTTTTTCTGAATTGTGCCGCTCCCGTCACTCTGGTTAGGTTGGCATCGAATAAAACGCTCTCGGGTGCTTTAGAGTCCCGAGTTTATCACTGCGCATGAAGAAATGACCACCTCCAACGTTTGGTTTATGTTTTATAAGCATTTTTAATTTTATTGCTTAAATCGCATTTTCTCGGCGAGCTGAGCACTTTTTCTGAATTGTGCCGCTCCCGTCACTCTGGTTAGGTTGGCATCGAAAAAAACGCTCTCGGGTGCTTTAGAGTGCCGAGTTTATCACTGCGCATGAAGAAATGACCACCTCCAACGTTTGGTTTATGTTTTATAAGCATTTTTAATTTTATTGCTTAAATCGCATTTTCTCGGCGAGCTGAGCACTTTTTCTGAATTGTGCCGCTCCCGTCACTCTGGTTAGGTTGGCATCGAAAAAAACGCTCTCGGGTGCTTTAGAGTGCCGAGTTTATCACTGTGCATGAAGAAATGACCACCTCCAACGTTTGGTTTATGTTTTATAAGCATTTTTAATTTTATTGCTTAAATCGCATTTTCTCGGCGAGCTGAGCGCTTTTTCTGAATTGTGCCGCTCCCGTCACTCTGGTTAGGTTGGCATGGAAAAAAACGCTCTCGGGTGCTTTAGAGTGCCGAGTTTATCACTGCGCATGAAGAAATGACCACCTCCAACGTTTGGTTTATGTTTTATAAGCATTTTTAATTTTATTGCTTAAATCGCATTTTCTCGGCGAGCTGAGCGCTTTTTCTGAATTGTGCCGCTCCCGTCACTCTGGTTAGGTTGGCATCGAAAAAAACGCTCTCGGGTGCTTTAGAGTGCCGAGTTTATCACTGCGCATGAAGAAATGACCACCTCCAACGTTTGGTTTATGTTTTATAAGCATTTTTAATTTTATTGCTTAAATCGCATTTACTCGGCGAGCTGAGCACTTTTTCTGAATTGTGCCGCTCCCGTCACTCTGGTTAGGTTGGCATCGAAAAAAACGCTCTCGGGTGCTTTAGAGTGCCGAGTTTATCACTGCGCATGAAGAAATGACCACCTCCAACGTTTGGTTTATGTTTTATAAGCATTTTTAATTTTATTGCTTAAATCGCATTTTCTCGGCGAGCTGAGCACTTTTTCTGAATTGTGCCGCTCCCGTCACTCTGGTTAGGTTGGCATGGAAAAAAACGCTCTCGGGTGCTTTAGAGTGCCGAGTTTATCACCGCGCATGAAGAAATGACCACCTCCAACGTTTGGTTTATGTTTTATAAGCATTTTTAATTTTATTGCTTAAATCGCATTTTCTCGGCGAGCTGAGCGCTTTTTCTGAATTGTGCCGCTCCCGTCACTCTGGTTAGGTTGGCATCGAATAAAACGCTCTCGGGTGCTTTAGAGTGCCGAGTTTATCACTGCGCATGAAGAAATGACCACCTCCAACGTTTGGTTTATGTTTTATAAGCATTTTTAATTTTATTGCTTAAATCGCATTTTCTCGGCGAGCTGAGCACTTTTTCTGAATTGTGCCGCTCCCGTCACTCTGGTTAGGTTGGCATGGAAAAAAACGCTCTCGGGTGCTTTAGAGTGCCGAGTTTATTACTGCGTAATAAGAAATGACCATCTACAACGTTTGGTTTATGTTTTATAAGCATTTTTAATTTTATTGCTTAAATCGCATTTTCTCGGCGAGCTGAGCACTTTTTCTGAATTGTGCCGCTCCCGTCACTCTGGTTAGGTTGGCATGGAAAAAAACGCTCTCGGGTGCTTTAGAGTGCCGAGTTTATCACTGCGCATGAAGAAATGACCACCTCCAACGTTTGGTTTATGTTTTATAAGCATTTTTAATTTTATTGCTTAAATCGCATTTTCTCGGCGAGCTGAGCACTTTTTCTGAATTGTGCCGCTCCCGTCACTCTGGTTAGGTTGGCATGGAAAAAAACGCTCTCGGGTGCTTTAGAGTGCCGAGTTTATCACTGCACATGAAGAAATGACCACCTCCAACGTTTGGTTTATGTTTTATAAGCATTTTTAATTGTATTGCTTAAATCGCATTTTCTCGGCGAGCTGAGCACTTTTTCTGAATTGTGCCGCTCCCGTCACTCTGGTTAGGTTGGCATGGAAAAAAACGCTCTCGGGTGCTTTAGAGTGCCGAGTTTATTACTGCGTAATAAGAAATGACCATCTACAACGTTTGGTTTATGTTTTATAAGCATTTTTAATTTTATTGCTTAAATCGCATTTTCTCGGCGAGCTGAGCACTTTTTCTGAATTGTGCCGCTCCCGTCACTCTGGTTAGGTTGGCATCGAAAAAAACGCACTCGGGTGCTTTAGAGTGCCGAGTTTATCACTGCGCATGAAGAAATGACCACCTCCAACGTTTGGTTTGTGTTTTATAAGCATTTTTAATTTTATTGCTTAAATCGCATTTTCTCGGCGAGCTGAGCACTTTTTCTGAATTGTGCCGCTCCCGTCACTCTGGTTAGGTTGGCATGGAAAAAAACGCTCTCGGGTGCTTTAGAGTGCCGAGTTTATCACCGCGCATGAAGAAATGACCACCTCCAACGTTTGGTTTATGTTTTATAAGCATTTTTAATTTTATTGCTTAAATCGCATTTTCTCGGCGAGCTGAGCGCTTTTTCTGAATTGTGCCGCTCCCGTCACTCTGGTTAGGTTGGCATCGAATAAAACGCTCTCGGGTGCGTTAGAGTGCCGAGTTTATCACTGCGCATGAAGAAATGACCACCTCCAACGTTTGGTTTATGTTTTATAAGCATTTTTAATTTTATTGCTTAAATCGCATTTTCTCGGCGAGCTGAGCACTTTTTCTGAATTGTGCCGCTCCCGTCACTCTGGTTAGGTTGGCATGGAAAAAAACGCTCTCGGGTGCTTTAGAGTGCCGAGTTTATTACTGCGTAATAAGAAATGACCATCTACAACGTTTGGTTTATGTTTTATAAGCATTTTTAATTTTATTGCTTAAATCGCATTTTCTCGGCGAGCTGAGCACTTTTTCTGAATTGTGCCGCTCCCGTCACTCTGGTTAGGTTGGCATGGAAAAAAACGCTCTCGGGTGCTTTAGAGTGCCGAGTTTATCACTGCGCATGAAGAAATGACCACCTCCAACGTTTGGTTTATGTTTTATAAGCATTTTTAATTTTATTGCTTAAATCGCATTTTCTCGGCGAGCTGAGCACTTTTTCTGAATTGTGCCGCTCCCGTCACTCTGGTTAGGTTGGCATCGAAAAAAACGCTCTCGGGTGCTTTAGAGTGCCGAGTTTATTACTGCGTAATAAGAAATGACCATTTACAACGTTTGGTTTATGTTTTATAAGCATTTTTAATTTTATTGCTTAAATCGCATTTTCTCGGCGAGCTGAGCACTTTTTCTGAATTGTGCCGCTCCCGTCACTCTGGTTAGGTTGGCATCGAAAAAAACGCTCTCGGGTGCTTTAGAGTGCCGAGTTTATCACTGTGCATGAAGAAATGACCACCTCCAACGTTTGGTTTATGTTTTATAAGCATTTTTAATTTTATTGCTTAAATCGCATTTTCTCGGCGAGCTGAGCGCTTTTTCTGAATTGTGCCGCTCCCGTCACTCTGGTTAGGTTGGCATCGAAAAAAACGCTCTCGGGTGCTTTAGAGTGCCGAGTTTATTACTGCGTAATAAGAAATGACCATCTACAACGTTTGGTTTATGTTTTATAAGCATTTTTAATTTTATTGCTTAAATCGCATTTTCTCGGCGAGCTGAGCACTTTTTCTGAATTGTGCCGCTCCCGTCACTCTGGTTAGGTTGGCATCGAAAAAAACGCTCTCGGGTGCTTTAGAGTGCCGAGTTTATCACTGTGCATGAAGAAATGACCACCTCCAACGTTTGGTTTATGTTTTATAAGCATTTTTAATTTTATTGCTTAAATCGCATTTTCTCGGCGAGCTGAGCGCTTTTTCTGAATTGTGCCGCTCCCGTCACTCTGGTTAGGTTGGCATCGAAAAAAACGCTCTTGGGTGCTTTAGAGTGCCGAGTTTATCACTGCGCATGAAGAAATGACCACCTCCAACGTTTGGTTTATGTTTTATAAGCATTTTTAATTTTATTGCTTAAATCGCATTTTCTCGGCGAGCTGAGCACTTTTTCTGAATTGTGCCGCTCCCGTCACTCTGGTTAGGTTGGCATCGAAAAAAACGCTCTCGGGTGCTTTAGAGTGCCGAGTTTATCACTGCGCATGAAGAAATGACCAACTCCAATGTTTGGTTTATGTTTTATAAGCATTTTTAATTTTATTGCTTAAATCGCATTTTCTCGGCGAGCTGAGCACTTTTTCTAAATTGTGCCGCTCCCGTCACTCTGGTTAGGTTGGCATCGAAAAAAACGCTCTCGGGTGCTTTAGAGTGCCGAGTTTATCACTGCGCATGAAGAAATGACCACCTCCAACGTTTGGTTTATGTTTTATAAGCATTTTTAATTTTATTGCTTAAATCGCATTTTCTCGGCGAGCTGAGCACTTTTTCTGAATTGTGCCGCTCCCGTCACTCTGGTTAGGTTGGCATCGAAAAAAACGCTCTCGGGTGCTTTAGAGTGCCGAATTTATCACTGCGCATGAAGAAATGACCACCTCCAACGTTTGGTTTATGTTTTATAAGCATTTTTAATTTTATTGCTTAAATCGCATTTTCTCGGCGAGCTGAGCGCTTTTTCTGAATTGTGCCGCTCCCGTCACTCTGGTTAGGTTGGCATCGAAAAAAACGCTCTCGGGTGCTTTAGAGTGCCGAGTTTATCACTGCGCATGAAGAAATGACCACCTCCAACGTTTGGTTTATGTTTTATAAGCATTTTTAATTTTATTGCTTAAATCGCATTTTCTCGGCGAGCCGAGCGCTTTTTCTGAATTGTGCCGCTCCCGTCACTCTGGTTAGGTTGGCATAGAAAAAAACGCTCTCGGGTGCTTTAGAGTGCCGAGTTTATCACTGCGCATGAAGAAATGACCACCTCCAACGTTTGGTTTATGTTTTATAAGCATTTTTAATTTTATTGCTTAAATCGCATTTTCTCGGCGAGCTGAGCACTTTTTCTGAATTGTGCCGCTCCCGTCACTCTGGTTAGGTTGGCATCGAAAAAAACGCTCTCGGGTGCTTTAGAGTGCCGAGTTTATCACTGCGCATGAAGAAATGACCACCTCCAACGTTTGGTTTATGTTTTATAAGCATTTTTAATTTTATTGCTTAAATCGCATTTTCTCGGCGAGCTGAGCACTTTTTCTGAATTGTGCCGCTCCCGTCACTCTGGTTAGGTTGGCATCGAAAAAAACGCTCTCGGGTGCTTTAGAGTGCCGAGTTTATCACCGCGCATGAAGAAATGACCACCTCCAACGTTTGGTTTATGTTTTATAAGCATTTTTAATTTTATTGCTTAAATCGCATTTTCTCGGCGAGCTGAGCGCTTTTTCAGAATTGTGCCGCTCCCGTCACTCTGGTTAGGTTGGCATCGAAAAAAACGCTCTCGGGTGCTTTAGAGTGCCGAGTTTATCACTGCGCATGAAGAAATGACCACCTCCAACGTTTGGTTTATGTTTTATAAGCATTTTTAATTTTATTGCTTAAATCGCATTTTCTCGGCGAGCTGAGCACTTTTTCTGAATTGTGCCGCTCCCGTAACTCTGGTTAGGTTGGCATCAAATAAAACGCTCTCGGGTGCTTTAGAGTGCCGAGTTTATCACTGCGCATGAAGAAATGACCACCTCCAACGTTTGGTTTATGTTTTATAAGCATTTTTAATTTTATTGCTTAAATCGCATTTTCTCGGCGAGCTGAGCACTTTTTCTGAATTGTGCCGCTCCCGTCACTCTGGTTAGGTTGGCATGGAAAAAAACGCTCTCGGGTGCTTTAGAGTGCCGAGTTTATCACTGCGCATGAAGAAATGACCACCTCCAACGTTTGGTTTATGTTTTATAAGCATTTTTAATTTTATTGCTTAAATCGCATTTTCTCGGCGAGCTGAGCACTTTTTCTGAATTGTGCCGCTCCCGTCACTCTGGTTAGGTTGGCATGGAAAAAAACGCTCTCGGGTGCTTTAGAGTGCCGAGTTTATTACTGCGTAATAAGAAATGACCATCTACAACGTTTGGTTTATGTTTTATAAGCATTTTAAATTTTATTGCTTAAATTGCATTTTCTCGGCGAGCTGAGCACTTTTTCTGAATTGTGCCGCTCCCGTCACTCTGGTTAGGTTGGCATCGAAAAAAACGCTCTCGGGTGCTTTAGAGTGCCGAGTTTATCACTGCGCATGAAGAAATGACCACCTCCAACGTTTGGTTTATGTTTTATAAGCATTTTTAATTTTATTGCTTAAATCGCATTTTCTCGGCGAGCTGAGCACTTTTTCTGAATTGTGCCGCTCCCGTCACTCTGGTTAGGTTGGTACCGAAAAAAACGCTCTCGGGTGCTTTAGAGTGCCGAGTTTATCACTGTGCATGAAGAAATGACCACCTCCAACGTTTGGTTTATGTTTTATAAGCATTTTTAATTTTATTGCTTAAATCGCATTTTCTCGGCGAGCTGAGCGCTTTTTCTGAATTGTGCCGCTCCCGTCACTCTGGTTAGGTTGGCATCGAAAAAAACGCTCTCGGGTGCTTTAGAGTGCCGAGTTTATCACTGTGCATGAAGAAATGACCACCTCCAACGTTTGGTTTATGTTTTATAAGCATTTTTAATTTTATTGCTTAAATCGCATTTTCTCGGCGAGCTGAGCACTTTTTCTGAATTGTGCCGCTCCCGTCACTCTGGTTAGGTTGGCATGGAAAAAAACGCTCTCGGGTGCTTTAGAGTGCCGAGTTTATCACTGCACATGAAGAAATGACCACCTCCAACGTTTGGTTTATGTTTTATAAGCATTTTTAATTGTATTGCTTAAATCGCATTTTCTCGGCGAGCTGAGCACTTTTTCTGAATTGTGCCGCTCCCGTCACTCTGGTTAGGTTGGCATGGAAAAAAACGCTCTCGGGTGCTTTAGAGTGCCGAGTTTATTACTGCGTAATAAGAAATGACCATCTACAACGTTTGGTTTATGTTTTATAAGCATTTTTAATTTTATTGCTTAAATCGCATTTTCTCGGCGAGCTGAGCACTTTTTCTGAATTGTGCCGCTCCCGTCACTCTGTTTAGGTTGGCATGGAAAAAAACGCTCTCGGGTGCTTTAGAGTGCCGAGTTTATCACTGCGCATGAAGAAAAGACCACCTCCAACGTTTGGTTTATGTTTTATAAGCATTTTTAATTTTATTGCTTAAATCGCATTTTCTCGGCGAGCTGAGCACTTTTTCTGAATTGTGCCGCTCCTGTCACTCTGGTTAGGTTGGCATGGAAAAAAACGCTCTCGGGTGCTTTAGAGTGCCGAGTTTATCACTGCGCATGAAGAAATGACCACCTCCAACGTTTGGTTTATGTTTTATAAGCATTTTTAATTTTATTGCTTAAATCGCATTTTCTCGGCGAGCTGAGCACTTTTTCTGAATTGTGCCGCTCCCGTCACTCTGGTTAGGTTGGCATGGAAAAAAACGCTCTCGGGTGCTTTAGAGTGCCGAGTTTATTACTGCGTAATAAGAAATGACCATCTACAACGTTTGGTTTATGTTTTATAAGCATTTTTAATTTTATTGCTTAAATCGCATTTTCTCGGCGAGCTGAGCACTTTTTCTGAATTGTGCCGCTCCCGTCACTCTGGTTAGGTTGGCATGGAAAAAAACGCTCTCGGGTGCTTTAGAGTGCCGAGTTTATCACTGCGCATGAAGAAATGGCCACCTCCAACGTTTGGTTTATGTTTTATAAGCATTTTTAATTTTATTGCTTGAATCGCATTTTCTCGGCGAGCTGAGCACTTTTTCTGAATTGTGCCGCTCCCGTCACTCTGGTTAGGTTGGCATGGAAAAAAACGCTCTCGGGTGCTTTAGAGTGCCGAGTTTATCACTGCGCATGAAGAAATGGCCACCTCCAACGTTTGGTTTATGTTTTATAAGCATTTTTAATTTTATTGCTTAAATCGCATTTTCTCGGCGAGCTGAGCACTTTTTCTGAATTGTGCCGCTCCCGTCACTCTGGTTAGGTTGGCATGGAAAAAAACGCTCTCGGGTGCTTTAGAGTGCCGAGTTTATCACTGCGCATGAAGAAATGACCACCTCCAACGTTTGGTTTATGTTTTATAAGCATTTTTAATTTTATTGCTTAAATCGCATTTTCTCGGCGAGCTGAGCACTTTTTCTGAATTGTGCCGCTCCCGTCACTCTGGTTAGGTTGGCATCGAAAAAAACGCTCTCGGGTGCTTTAAAGTGCCGAGTTTATCACTGCGCATGAAGAAATGACCACCTCCAATATTTGGTTTATGTTTTATAAGCATTTTTAATTTTATTGCTTAAATCGCATTTTCTCGGCGAGCTGAGCACTTTTTCTGAATTGTGCCGCTCCCGTCACTCTGGTTAGGTTGGCATGAAAAAAAACGCTCTCGGGTGCTTTAGAGTGCCGAGTTTATCACTGTGCATGAAGAAATGACCACCTCCAACGTTTGGTTTATGTTTTATAAGCATTTTTAATTTTATTGCTTAAATCGCATTTTCTCGGCGAGCTGAGCGCTTTTTCTGAATTGTGCCGCTCCCGTCACTCTGGTTAGGTTGGCATCGAAAAAAACGCTCTCGGGTGCTTTAGAGTGCCGAGTTTATTACTGCGTAATAAGAAATGACAATTTACAACGTTTGGTTTATGTTTTATAAGCATTTTTAATTTTATTGCTTAAATCGCATTTTCTCGGCGAGCTGAGCACTTTTTCTGAATTGTGCCGCTCCCGTCACTCTGGTTAGGTTGGCATCGAAAAAAACGCTCTCGGGTGCTTTAGAGTGCCGAGTTTATCACTGTGCATGAAGAAATGACCACCTCCAACGTTTGGTTTATGTTTTATAAGCATTTTTAATTTTATTGCTTAAATCGCATTTTCTCGGCGAGCTGAGCGCTTTTTCTGAATTGTGCCGCTCCCGTCACTCTGGTTAGGTTGGCATCGAAAAAAACGCTCTCGGGTGCTTTAGAGTGCCGAGTTTATTACTGCGTAATAAGAAATGACCATCTACAACGTTTGGTTTATGTTTTATAAGCATTTTTAATTGTATTGCTTAAATCGCATTTTCTCGGCGAGCTGAGCACTTTTTCTGAATTGTGCCGCTCCCGTCACTCTGGTTAGGTTGGCATCGAAAAAAACGCTCTCGGGTGCTTTAGAGTGCCGAGTTTATCACTGTGCATGAGGAAATGACCACCTCCAACGTTTGGTTTATGTTTTATAAGCATTTTTAATTTTATTGCTTAAATCGCATTTTCTCGGCGAGCTGAGCGCTTTTTCTGAATTGTGCCGCTCCCGTCACTCTGGTTAGGTTGGCATCGAAAAAAACGCTCTTGGGTGCTTTAGAGTGCCGAGTTTATCACTGCGCATGAAGAAATGACCACCTCCAACGTTTGGTTTATGTTTTATAAGCATTTTTAATTTTATTGCTTAAATCGCATTTTCTCGGCGAGCTGAGCACTTTTTCTGAATTGTGCCGCTCCCTTCACTCTGGTTAGGTTGGCATCGAAAAAAACGCTCTCGGGTGCTTTAGAGTGCCGAGTTTATCACTGCGCATGAAGAAATGACCAACTCCAACGTTTGGTTTATGTTTTATAAGCATTTTTAATTTTATTGCTTAAATCGCATTTTCTCGGCGAGCTGAGCACTTTTTCTGAATTGTGCCGCTCCCGTCACTCTGGTTAGGTTGGCATCGAAAAAAACGCTCTCGGGTGCTTTAGAGTGCCGAGTTTATCACTGCGCATGAAGAAATTACCACCTCCAACGTTTGGTTTATGTTTTATAAGCATTTTTAATTTTATTGCTTGAATCGCATTTTCTCGGCGAGCTGAGCGCTTTTTCTGAATTGTGCCGCTCGCGTCACTCTGGTTAGGTTGGCATCGAAAAAAACGCTCTCGGGTGCTTTAGAGTGCCGAGTTTATCACTGCGCATGAAGAAATGACCACCTCCAACGTTTGGTTTATGTTTTATAAGCATTTTTAATTTTATTGCTTAAATCGCATTTTCTCGGCGAGCTGAGCACTTTTTCTGAATTGTGCCGCTCCCGTCACTCTGGTTAGGTTGGCATCGAAAAAAACGCTCTCGGGTGCTTTAGAGTGCCGAGTTTATCACTGTGCATGAAGAAATGACCACCTCCAACGTTTGGTTTATGTTTTATAAGCATTTTTAATTTTATTGCTTAAATCGCATTTTCTCGGCGAGCTGAGCGCTTTTTCTGAATTGTGCCGCTCCCGTCACTCTGGTTAGGTTGGCATCGAAAAAAACGCTCTTGGGTGCTTTAGAGTGCCGAGTTTATCACTGCGCATGAAGAAATGACCACCTCCAACGTTTGGTTTATGTTTTATAAGCATTTTTAATTTTATTGCTTAAATCGCATTTTCTCGGCGAGCTGAGCACTTTTTCTGAATTGTGCCGCTCCCGTCACTCTGGTTAGGTTGGCATCGAAAAAAACGCTCTCGGGTGCTTTAGAGTGCCGAGTTTATCACTGCGCATGAAGAAATGACCAACTCCAACGTTTGGTTTATGTTTTATAAGCATTTTTAATTTTATTGCTTAAATCGCATTTTCTCGGCGAGCTGAGCACTTTTTCTGAATTGTGCCGCTCCCGTCACTCTGGTTAGGTTGGCATCGAAAAAAACGCTCTCGGGTGCTTTAGAGTGCCGAGTTTATCACTGCGCATGAAGAAATGACCACCTCCAACGTTTGGTTTATGTTTTATAAGCATTTTTAATTTTATTGCTTAAATCGCATTTTCTCGGCGAGCTGAGCACTTTTTCTGAATTGTGCCGCTCCCGTCACTCTGGTTAGGTTGGCATCGAATAAAACGCTCTCGGGTGCTTTAGAGTGCCGAGTTTATCACTGCGCATGAAGAAATGACCACCTCCAACGTTTGGTTTATGTTTTATAAGCATTTTTAATTTTATTGCTTAAATCGCATTTTCTCGGCGAGCTGAGCACTTTTTCTGAATTGTGCCGCTCCCGTCACTCTGGTTAGGTTGGCATGGAAAAAAACGCTCTCGGGTGCTTTAGAGTGCCGAGTTTATCACTGCGCATGAAGAAATGACCACCTCCAACGTTTGGTTTATGTTTTATAAGCATTTTTAATTTTATTGCTTAAATCGCATTTTCTCGGCGAGCTGAGCACTTTTTCTGAATTGTGCCGCTCCCGTCACTCTGGTTAGGTTGGCATGGAAAAAAACGCTCTCGGGTGCTTAAGAGTGCCGAGTTTATTACTGCGTAATAAGAAATGACCATCTACAACGTTTGGTTTATGTTTTATAAGCATTTTAAATTTTATTGCTTAAATTGCATTTTCTCGGCGAGCTGAGCACTTTTTCTGAATTGTGCCGCTCCCGTCACTCTGGTTAGGTTGGCATCGAAAAAAACGCTCTCGGGTGCTTTAGAGTGCCGAGTTTATCACTGCGCATGAAGAAATGACCACCTCCAACGTTTGGTTTATGTTTTATAAGCATTTTTAATTTTATTGCTTAAATCGCATTTTCTCGGCGAGCTGAGCACTTTTTCTGAATTGTGCCGCTCCCGTCACTCTGGTTAGGTTGGCATCGAAAAAAACGCTCTCGGGTGCTTTAGAGTGCCGAGTTTATCACTGCGCATGAAGAAATGACCACCTCCAACGTTTGGTTTATGTTTTATAAGCATTTTTAATTTTATTGCTTAAATCGCATTTTCTCGGCGAGCTGAGCGCTTTTTCTGAATTGTGCCGCTCCCGTCACTCTGGTTAGGTTGGCATCGAAAAAAACGCTCTCGGGTGCTTTAGAGTGCCGAGTTTATCACTGCGCATGAAGAAATGACCACCTCCAACGTTTGGTTTATGTTTTATAAGCATTTTTAATTTTATTGCTTAAATCGCATTTTCTCGGCGAGCTGAGCGCTTTTTCTGAATTGTGCCGCTCCCGTCACTCTGGTTAGGTTGGCATCGAAAAAAACGCTCTCGGGTGCTTTAGAGTGCCGAGTTTATCACTGCGCATGAAGAAATGACCACCTCCAACGTTTGGTTTATGTTTTATAAGCATTTTTAATTTTATTGCTTAAATCGCATTTTCTCGGCGAGCTGAGCACTTTTTCTGAATTGTGCCGCTCCCGTCACTCTGGTTAGGTTGGCATCGAATAAAACGCTCTCGGGTGCTTTAGAGTCCCGAGTTTATCACTGCGCATGAAGAAATGACCACCTCCAACGTTTGGTTTATGTTTTATAAGCATTTTTAATTTTATTGCTTAAATCGCATTTTCTCGGCGAGCTGAGCACTTTTTCTGAATTGTGCCGCTCCCGTCACTCTGGTTAGGTTGGCATCGAAAAAAACGCTCTCGGGTGCTTTAGAGTGCCGAGTTTATCACTGCGCATGAAGAAATGACCACCTCCAACGTTTGGTTTATGTTTTATAAGCATTTTTAATTTTATTGCTTAAATCGCATTTTATCGGCGAGCTGAGCGCTTTTTCTGAATTGTGCCGCTCCCGTCACTCTGGTTAGGTTGGCATCGAAAAAAACGCTCTCGGGTGCTTTAGAGTGCCGAGTTTATCACTGCGCATGAAGAAATGACCACCTCCAACGTTTGGTTTATGTTTTATAAGCATTTTTAATTTTATTGCTTAAATCGCATTTACTCGGCGAGCTGAGCACTTTTTCTGAATTGTGCCGCTCCCGTCACTCTGGTTAGGTTGGCATCGAAAAAAACGCTCTCGGGTGCTTTAGAGTGCCGAGTTTATCACTGCGCATGAAGAAATGACCACCTCCAACGTTTGGTTTATGTTTTATAAGCATTTTTAATTTTATTGCTTAAATCGCATTTTCTCGGCGAGCTGAGCACTTTTTCTGAATTGTGCCGCTCCCGTCACTCTGGTTAGGTTGGCATGGAAAAAAACGCTCTCGGGTGCTTTAGAGTGCCGAGTTTATCACCGCGCATGAAGAAATGACCACCTCCAACGTTTGGTTTATGTTTTATAAGCATTTTTAATTTTATTGCTTAAATCGCATTTTCTCGGCGAGCTGAGCGCTTTTTCTGAATTGTGCCGCTCCCGTCACTCTGGTTAGGTTGGCATCGAATAAAACGCTCTCGGGTGCTTTAGAGTGCCGAGTTTATCACTGCGCATGAAGAAATGACCACCTCCAACGTTTGGTTTATGTTTTATAAGCATTTTTAATTTTATTGCTTAAATCGCATTTTCTCGGCGAGCTGAGCACTTTTTCTGAATTGTGCCGCTCCCGTCACTCTGGTTAGGTTGGCATGGAAAAAAACGCTCTCGGGTGCTTTAGAGTGCCGAGTTTATTACTGCGTAATAAGAAATGACCATCTACAACGTTTGGTTTATGTTTTATAAGCATTTTTAATTTTATTGCTTAAATCGCATTTTCTCGGCGAGCTGAGCACTTTTTCTGAATTGTGCCGCTCCCGTCACTCTGGTTAGGTTGGCATGGAAAAAAACGCTCTCGGGTGCTTTAGAGTGCCGAGTTTATCACTGCGCATGAAGAAATGACCACCTCCAACGTTTGGTTTATGTTTTATAAGCATTTTTAATTTTATTGCTTAAATCGCATTTTCTCGGCGAGCTGAGCACTTTTTCTGAATTGTGCCGCTCCCGTCACTCTGGTTAGGTTGGCATGGAAAAAAACGCTCTCGGGTGCTTTAGAGTGCCGAGTTTATCACTGCGCATGAAGAAATGACCACCTCCAACGTTTGGTTTATGTTTTATAAGCATTTTTAATTTTATTGCTTAAATCGCATTTTCTCGGCGAGCTGAGCACTTTTTCTGAATTGTGCCGCTCCCGTCACTCTGGTTAGGTTGGCATGGAAAAAAACGCTCTCGGGTGCTTTAGAGTGCCGAGTTTATTACTGCGTAATAAGAAATGACCATCTACAACGTTTGGTTTATGTTTTATAAGCATTTTTAATTTTATTGCTTAAATCGCATTTTCTCGGCGAGCTGAGCACTTTTTCTGAATTGTGCCGCTCCCGTCACTCTGGTTAGGTTGGCATCGAAAAAAACGCTCTCGGGTGCTTTAGAGTGCCGAGTTTATCACTGCGCATGAAGAAATGACCACCTCCAACGTTTGGTTTATGTTTTATAAGCATTTTTAATTTTATTGCTTAAATCGCATTTTCTCGGCGAGCTGAGCACTTTTTCTGAATTGTGCCGCTCCCGTCACTCTGGTTAGGTTGGCATGGAAAAAAACGCTCTCGGGTGCTTTAGAGTGCCGAGTTTATTACTGCGTAATAAGAAATGACCATCTACAACGTTTGGTTTATGTTTTATAAGCATTTTTAATTTTATTGCTTAAATCGCATTTTCTCGGCGAGCTGAGCACTTTTTCTGAATTGTGCCGCTCCCGTCACTCTGTTTAGGTTGGCATGGAAAAAAACGCTCTCGGGTGCTTTAGAGTGCCGAGTTTATCACTGCACATGAAGAAAAGACCACCTCCAACGTTTGGTTTATGTTTTATAAGCATTTTTAATTTTATTGCTTAAATCGCATTTTCTCGGCGAGCTGAGCGCTTTTTCTGAATTGTGCCGCTCCCGTCACTCTGGTTAGGTTGGCATCGAAAAAAACGCTCTCGGGTGCTTTAGAGTGCCGAGTTTATTACTGCGTAATAAGAAATGACCATTTACAACGTTTGGTTTATGTTTTATAAGCATTTTTAATTTTATTGCTTAAATCGCATTTTCTCGGCGAGCTGAGCACTTTTTCTGAATTGTGCCGCTCCCGTCACTCTGTTTAGGTTGGCATGGAAAAAAACACTCTCGGGTGCTTTAGAGTGCCGAGTTTATCACTGCGCATGAAGAAAAGACCACCTCCAACGTTTGGTTTATGTTTTATAAGCATTTTTAATTTTATTGCTTAAATCGCATTTTCTCGGCGAGCTGAGCACATTTTCTGAATTGTGCCGCTCCCGTCACTCTGGTTAGGTTGGCATGGAAAAAAACGCTCTCGGGTGCTTTAGAGTGCCGAGTTTATCACTGCGCATGAAGAAATGGCCACCTCCAACGTTTGGTTTATGTTTTATAAGCATTTTTAATTTTATTGCTTAAATCGCATTTTCTCGGCGAGCTGAGCACTTTTTCTGAATTGTGCCGCTCCTGTCACTCTGGTTAGGTTGGCATCGAAAAAAACGCTCTCGGGTGCTTTAGAGTGCCGAGTTTATCACTGCGCATGAAGAAATGACCACCTCCAACGTTTGGTTTATGTTTTATAAGCATTTTTAATTTTATTGCTTAAATTGCATTTTCTCGGCGAGCTGAGCACTTTTTCTGAATTGTGCCGCTCCCGTCACTCTGGTTAGGTTGGCATGGAAAAAATCGCTCTCGGGTGCTTTAGAGTGCCGAGTTTATTACTGCGTAATAAGAAATGACCATCTACAACGTTTGGTTTATGTTTTATAAGCATTTTTAATTTTATTGCTTAAATCGCATTTTCTCGGCGAGCTGAGCACTTTTTCTGAATTGTGCCGCTCCCGTCACTCTGTTTAGGTTGGCATGGAAAAAAACGCTCTCGGGTGCTTTAGAGTGCCGAGTTTATCACTGCGCATGAAGAAATGACCACCTCCAACGTTTGGTTTATGTTTTATAAGCATTTTTAATTTTATTGCTTAAATCGCATTTTCTCGGCGAGCTGAGCGCTTTTTCTGAATTGTGCCGCTCCCGTCACTCTGGTTAGGTTGGCATCGAAAAAAACGCTCTCGGGTGCTTTAGAGTGCCGAGTTTATCACTGCGCATGAAGAAATGACCACCTCCAACGTTTGGTTTATGTTTTATAAGCATTTTTAATTTTATTGCTTAAATCGCATTTTCTCGGCGAGCTGAGCACTTTTTCTGAATTGTGCCGCTCCCGTCACTCTGGTTAGGTTGGCATCGAAAAAAACGCTCTCGGGTGCTTTAGAGTGCCGAGTTTATCACTGCGCATGAAGAAATGACCACCTCCAACGTTTGGTTTATGTTTTATAAGCATTTTTAATTTTATTGCTTAAATCGCATTTTCTCGGCGAGCTGAGCGCTTTTTCTGAATTGTGCCGCTCCCGTCACTCTGGTTAGGTTGGCATCGAAAAAAACGCTCTCGGGTGCTTTAGAGTGCCGAGTTTATCACTGCGCATGAAGAAATGACCACCTCCAACGTTTGGTTTATGTTTTATAAGCATTTTTAATTTTATTGCTTAAATCGCATTTTCTCGGCGAGCTGAGCACTTTTTCTGAATTGTGCCGCTCCCGTCACTCTGGTTAGGTTGGCATCGAATAAAACGCTCTCGGGTGCTTTAGAGTCCCGAGTTTATCACTGCGCATGAAGAAATGACCACCTCCAACGTTTGGTTTATGTTTTATAAGCATTTTTAATTTTATTGCTTAAATCGCATTTTCTCGGCGAGCTGAGCACTTTTTCTGAATTGTGCCGCTCCCGTCACTCTGGTTAGGTTGGCATCGAAAAAAACGCTCTCGGGTGCTTTAGAGTGCCGAGTTTATCACTGCGCATGAAGAAATGACCACCTCCAACGTTTGGTTTATGTTTTATAAGCATTTTTAATTTTATTGCTTAAATCGCATTTTCTCGGCGAGCTGAGCACTTTTTCTGAATTGTGCCGCTCCCGTCACTCTGGTTAGGTTGGCATCGAAAAAAACGCTCTCGGGTGCTTTAGAGTGCCGAGTTTATCACTGTGCATGAAGAAATGACCACCTCCAACGTTTGGTTTATGTTTTATAAGCATTTTTAATTTTATTGCTTAAATCGCATTTTCTCGGCGAGCTGAGCGCTTTTTCTGAATTGTGCCGCTCCCGTCACTCTGGTTAGGTTGGCATGGAAAAAAACGCTCTCGGGTGCTTTAGAGTGCCGAGTTTATCACTGCGCATGAAGAAATGACCACCTCCAACGTTTGGTTTATGTTTTATAAGCATTTTTAATTTTATTGCTTAAATCGCATTTTCTCGGCGAGCTGAGCGCTTTTTCTGAATTGTGCCGCTCCCGTCACTCTGGTTAGGTTGGCATCGAAAAAAACGCTCTCGGGTGCTTTAGAGTGCCGAGTTTATCACTGCGCATGAAGAAATGACCACCTCCAACGTTTGGTTTATGTTTTATAAGCATTTTTAATTTTATTGCTTAAATCGCATTTTCTCGGCGAGCTGAGCACTTTTTCTGAATTGTGCCGCTCCCGTCACTCTGGTTAGGTTGGCATCGAAAAAAACGCTCTCGGGTGCTTTAGAGTGCCGAGTTTATCACTGTGCATGAAGAAATGACCACCTCCAACGTTTGGTTTATGTTTTATAAGCATTTTTAATTTTATTGCTTAAATCGCATTTTCTCGGCGAGCTGAGCGCTTTTTCTGAATTGTGCCGCTCCCGTCACTCTGGTTAGGTTGGCATCGAAAAAAACGCTCTCGGGTGCTTTAGAGTGCCGAGTTTATCACTGCGCATGAAGAAATGACCACCTCCAACGTTTGGTTTATGTTTTATAAGCATTTTTAATTTTATTGCTTAAATCGCATTTTCTCGGCGAGCTGAGCACTTTTTCTGAATTGTGCCGCTCCCGTCACTCTGGTTAGGTTGGCATCGAAAAAAACGCTCTCGGGTGCTTTAGAGTGCCGAGTTTATCACTGCGCATGAAGAAATGACCACCTCCAACGTTTGGTTTATGTTTTATAAGCATTTTTAATTTTATTGCTTAAATCGCATTTTCTCGGCGAGCTGAGCGCTTTTTCTGAATTGTGCCGCTCCCGTCACTCTGGTTAGGTTGGCATCGAAAAAAACGCTCTCGGGTGCTTTAGAGTGCCGAGTTTATCACTGCGCATGAAGAAATGACCACCTCCAACGTTTGGTTTATGTTTTATAAGCATTTTTAATTTTATTGCTTAAATCGCATTTTCTCGGCGAGCTGAGCGCTTTTTCTGAATTGTGCCGCTCCCGTCACTCTGGTTAGGTTGGCATCGAAAAAAACGCTCTCGGGTGCTTTAGAGTGCCGAGTTTATCACTGCGCATGAAGAAATGACCACCTCCAACGTTTGGTTTATGTTTTATAAGCATTTTTAATTTTATTGCTTAAATCGCATTTTCTCGGCGAGCTGAGCACTTTTTCTGAATTGTGCCGCTCCCGTCACTCTGGTTAGGTTGGCATCGAATAAAACGCTCTCGGGTGCTTTAGAGTCCCGAGTTTATCACTGCGCATGAAGAAATGACCACCTCCAACGTTTGGTTTATGTTTTATAAGCATTTTTAATTTTATTGCTTAAATCGCATTTTCTCGGCGAGCTGAGCACTTTTTCTGAATTGTGCCGCTCCCGTCACTCTGGTTAGGTTGGCATCGAAAAAAACGCTCTCGGGTGCTTTAGAGTGCCGAGTTTATCACTGCGCATGAAGAAATGACCACCTCCAACGTTTGGTTTATGTTTTATAAGCATTTTTAATTTTATTGCTTAAATCGCATTTTCTCGGCGAGCTGAGCACTTTTTCTGAATTGTGCCGCTCCCGTCACTCTGGTTAGGTTGGCATCGAAAAAAACGCTCTCGGGTGCTTTAGAGTGCCGAGTTTATCACTGTGCATGAAGAAATGACCACCTCCAACGTTTGGTTTATGTTTTATAAGCATTTTTAATTTTATTGCTTAAATCGCATTTTCTCGGCGAGCTGAGCGCTTTTTCTGAATTGTGCCGCTCCCGTCACTCTGGTTAGGTTGGCATGGAAAAAAACGCTCTCGGGTGCTTTAGAGTGCCGAGTTTATCACTGCGCATGAAGAAATGACCACCTCCAACGTTTGGTTTATGTTTTATAAGCATTTTTAATTTTATTGCTTAAATCGCATTTTCTCGGCGAGCTGAGCGCTTTTTCTGAATTGTGCCGCTCCCGTCACTCTGGTTAGGTTGGCATCGAAAAAAACGCTCTCGGGTGCTTTAGAGTGCCGAGTTTATCACTGCGCATGAAGAAATGACCACCTCCAACGTTTGGTTTATGTTTTATAAGCATTTTTAATTTTATTGCTTAAATCGCATTTACTCGGCGAGCTGAGCACTTTTTCTGAATTGTGCCGCTCCCGTCACTCTGGTTAGGTTGGCATCGAAAAAAACGCTCTTGGGTGCTTTAGAGTGCCGAGTTTATCACTGCGCATGAAGAAATGACCACCTCCAACGTTTGGTTTATGTTTTATAAGCATTTTTAATTTTATTGCTTAAATCGCATTTTCTCGGCGAGCTGAGCACTTTTTCTGAATTGTGCCGCTCCCGTCACTCTGGTTAGGTTGGCATGGAAAAAAACGCTCTCGGGTGCTTTAGAGTGCCGAGTTTATCACCGCGCATGAAGAAATGACCACCTCCAACGTTTGGTTTATGTTTTATAAGCATTTTTAATTTTATTGCTTAAATCGCATTTTCTCGGCGAGCTGAGCGCTTTTTCTGAATTGTGCCGCTCCCGTCACTCTGGTTAGGTTGGCATCGAATAAAACGCTCTCGGGTGCTTTAGAGTGCCGAGTTTATCACTGCGCATGAAGAAATGACCACCTCCAACGTTTGGTTTATGTTTTATAAGCATTTTTAATTTTATTGCTTAAATCGCATTTTCTCGGCGAGCTGAGCACTTTTTCTGAATTGTGCCGCTCCCGTCACTCTGGTTAGGTTGGCATGGAAAAAAACGCTCTCGGGTGCTTTAGAGTGCCGAGTTTATTACTGCGTAATAAGAAATGACCATCTACAACGTTTGGTTTATGTTTTATAAGCATTTTTAATTTTATTGCTTAAATCGCATTTTCTCGGCGAGCTGAGCACTTTTTCTGAATTGTGCCGCTCCCGTCACTCTGGTTAGGTTGGCATGGAAAAAAACGCTCTCGGGTGCTTTAGAGTGCCGAGTTTATCACTGCGCATGAAGAAATGACCACCTCCAACGTTTGGTTTATGTTTTATAAGCATTTTTAATTTTATTGCTTAAATCGCATTTTCTCGGCGAGCTGAGCACTTTTTCTGAATTGTGCCGCTCCCGTCACTCTGGTTAGGTTGGCATGGAAAAAAACGCTCTCGGGTGCTTTAGAGTGCCGAGTTTATCACTGCGCATGAAGAAATGACCACCTCCAACGTTTGGTTTATGTTTTATAAGCATTTTTAATTTTATTGCTTAAATCGCATTTTCTCGGCGAGCTGAGCACTTTTTCTGAATTGTGCCGCTCCCGTCTCTCTGGTTAGGTTGGCATGGAAAAAAAGGCTCTCGGGTGCTTTAGAGTGCCGAGTTTATTACTGCGTAATAAGAAATGACCATCTACAACGTTTGGTTTATGTTTTATAAGCATTTTTAATTTTATTGCTTAAATCGCATTTTCTCGGCGAGCTGAGCACTTTTTCTGAATTGTGCCGCTCCCGTCACTCTGGTTAGGTTGGCATCGAAAAAAACGCTCTCGGGTGCTTTAGAGTGCCGAGTTTATCACTGCGCATGAAGAAATGACCACCTCCAACGTTTGGTTTATGTTTTATAAGCATTTTTAATTTTATTGCTTAAATCGCATTTTCTCGGCGAGCTGAGCACTTTTTCTGAATTGTGCCGCTCCCGTCACTCTGGTTAGGTTGGCATGGAAAAAAACGCTCTCGGGTGCTTTAGAGTGCCGAGTTTATTACTGCGTAATAAGAAATGACCATCTACAACGTTTGGTTTATGTTTTATAAGCATTTTTAATTTTATTGCTTAAATCGCATTTTCTCGGCGAGCTGAGCACTTTTTCTGAATTGTGCCGCTCCCGTCACTCTGTTTAGGTTGGCATGGAAAAAAACGCTCTCGGGTGCTTTAGAGTGCCGAGTTTATCACTGCACATGAAGAAAAGACCACCTCCAACGTTTGGTTTATGTTTTATAAGCATTTTTAATTTTATTGCTTAAATCGCATTTTCTCGGCGAGCTGAGCGCTTTTTCTGAATTGTGCCGCTCCCGTCACTCTGGTTAGGTTGGCATCGAAAAAAACGCTCTCGGGTGCTTTAGAGTGCCGAGTTTATTACTGCGTAATAAGAAATGACCATTTACAACGTTTGGTTTATGTTTTATAAGCATTTTTAATTTTATTGCTTAAATCGCATTTTCTCGGCGAGCTGAGCACTTTTTCTGAATTGTGCCGCTCCCGTCACTCTGGTTAGGTTGGCATCGAAAAAAACGCTCTCGGGTGCTTTAGAGTGCCGAGTTTATCACTGCGCATGAAGAAATGACCACCTCCAACGTTTGGTTTATGTTTTATAAGCATTTTTAATTTTATTGCTTAAATCGCATTTTCTCGGCGAGCTGAGCACTTTTTCTGAATTGTGCCGCTCCCGTCACTCTGGTTAGGTTGGCATCGAAAAAAACGCTCTCGGGTGCTTTAGAGTGCCGAGTTTATCACTGCGCATGAAGAAATGACCACCTCCAACGTTTGGTTTATGTTTTATAAGCATTTTTAATTTTATTGCTTAAATCGCATTTTCTCGGCGAGCTGAGCACTTTTTCTGAATTGTGCCGCTCCCGTCACTCTGGTTAGGTTGGCATCGAAAAAAACGCTCTCGGGTGCTTTAGAGTGCCGAGTTTATCACTGCGCATGAAGAAATGACCACCTCCAACGTTTGGTTTATGTTTTATAAGCATTTTTAATTTTATTGCTTAAATCGCATTTTCTCGGCGAGCTGAGCACTTTTTCTGAATTGTGCCGCTCCCGTCACTCTGGTTAGGTTGGCATGGAAAAAAACGCTCTCGGGTGCTTTAGAGTGCCGAGTTTATTACTGCGTAATAAGAAATGACCATCTACAACGTTTGGTTTATGTTTTTTAAGCATTTTTAATTTTATTGCTTAAATCGCATTTTCTCGGCGAGCTGAGCACTTTTTCTGAATTGTGCCGCTCCCGTCACTCTGTTTAGGTTGGCATGGAAAAAAACGCTCTCGGGTGCTTTAGAGTGCCGAGTTTATCACTGCACATGAAGAAAAGACCACCTCCAACGTTTGGTTTATGTTTTATAAGCATTTTTAATTTTATTGCTTAAATCGCATTTTCTCGGCGAGCTGAGCGCTTTTTCTGAATTGTGCCGCTCCCGTCACTCTGGTTAGGTTGGCATCGAAAAAAACGCTCTCGGGTGCTTTAGAGTGCCGAGTTTATTACTGCGTAATAAGAAATGACCATTTACAACGTTTGGTTTATGTTTTATAAGCATTTTTAATTTTATTGCTTAAATCGCATTTTCTCGGCGAGCTGAGCACTTTTTCTGAATTGTGCCGCTCCCGTCACTCTGGTTAGGTTGGCATCGAAAAAAACGCTCTCGGGTGCTTTAGAGTGCCGAGTTTATCACTGTGCATGAAGAAATGACCACCTCCAACGTTTGGTTTATGTTTTATAAGCATTTTTAATTTTATTGCTTAAATCGCATTTTCTGGGCGAGCTGAGCGCTTTTTCTGAATTGTGCCGCTCCCGTCACTCTGGTTAGGTTGGCATCGAAAAAAACGCTCTCGGGTGCTTTAGAGTGCCGAGTTTATTACTGCGTAATAAGAAATGACCATCTACAACGTTTGGTTTATGTTTTATAAGCATTTTTAATTTTATTGCTTAAATCGCATTTTCTCGGCGAGCTGAGCACTTTTTCTGAATTGTGCCGCTCCCGTCACTCTGGTTAGGTTGGCATCGAAAAAAACGCTCTCGGGTGCTTTAGAGTGCCGAGTTTATCACTGTGCATGAAGAAATGACCACCTCCAACGTTTGGTTTATGTTTTATAAGCATTTTTAATTTTATTGCTTAAATCGCATTTTCTCGGCGAGCTGAGCGCTTTTTCTGAATTGTGCCGCTCCCGTCACTCTGGTTAGGTTGGCATCGAAAAAAACGCTCTTGGGTGCTTTAGAGTGCCGAGTTTATCACTGCGCATGAAGAAATGACCACCTCCAACGTTTGGTTTATGTTTTATAAGCATTTTTAATTTTATTGCTTAAATCGCATTTTCTCGGCGAGCTGAGCACTTTTTCTGAATTGTGCCGCTCCCGTCACTCTGGTTAGGTTGGCATCGAAAAAAACGCTCTCGGGTGCTTTAGAGTGCCGAGTTTATCACTGCGCATGAAGAAATGACCAACTCCAACGTTTGGTTTATGTTTTATAAGCATTTTTAATTTTATTGCTTAAATCGCATTTTCTCGGCGAGCTGAGCACTTTTTCTGAAATGTGCCGCTCCCGTCACTCTGGTTAGGTTGGCATCGAAAAAAACGCTCTCGGGTGCTTTAGAGTGCCGAGTTTATCACTGCGCATGAAGAAATGACCACCTCCAACGTTTGGTTTATGTTTTATAAGCATTTTTAATTTTATTGCTTAAATCGCATTTTCTCGGCGAGCTGAGCACTTTTTCTGAATTGTGCCGCTCCCGTCACTCTGGTTAGGTTGGCATCGAATAAAACGCTCTCGGGTGCTTTAGAGTGCCGAGTTTATCACTGCGCATGAAGAAATGACCACCTCCAACGTTTGGTTTATGTTTTATAAGCATTTTTAATTTTATTGCTTAAATCGCATTTTCTCGGCGAGCTGAGCACTTTTTCTGAATTGTGCCGCTCCCGTCACTCTGGTTAGGTTGGCATCCAAAAAAACGCTCTCGGGTGCTTTAGAGTGCCGAGTTTATCACTGCGCATGAAGAAATGACCACCTCCAACGTTTGGTTTAGGTTTTATAAGCATTTTTAATTTTATTGCTTAAATCGCATTTTCTCGGCGAGCTGAGCGCTTTTTCTGAATTGTGCCGCTCCCGTCACTCTGGTTAGGTTGGCATCGAAAAAAACGCTCTCGGGTGCTTTAGAGTGCCGAGTTTATCACTGTGCATGAAGAAATGACCACCTCCAACGTTTGGTTTATGTTTTATAAGCATTTTTAATTTTATTGCTTAAATCGCATTTTCTCGGCGAGCTGAGCACTTTTTCTGAATTGTGCCGCTCCCGTCACTCTGGTTAGGTTGGCATGGAAAAAAACGCTCTCGGGTGCTTTAGAGTGCCGAGTTTATCACTGCGCATGAAGAAATGACCACCTCCAACGTTTGGTTTATGTTTTATAAGCATTTTTAATTTTATTGCTTAAATCGCATTTTCTCGGCGAGCTGAGCACTTTTTCTGAATTGTGCCGCTCCCGTCACTCTGGTTAGGTTGGCATGGAAAAAAACGCTCTCGGGTGCTTTAGAGTGCCGAGTTTATCACTGTGCATGAAGAAATGACCACCTCCAACGTTTGGTTTATGTTTTATAAGCATTTTTAATTTTATTGCTTAAATCGCATTTTCTCGGCGAGCTGAGCACTTTTTCTGAATTGTGCCGCTCCCGTCACTCTGGTTAGGTTGGCATCGAAAAAAACGCTCTCGGGTGCTTTAGAGTGCCGAGTTTATCACTGCGCATGAAGAAATGACCACCTCCAACGTTTGGTTTATGTTTTATAAGCATTTTTAATTTTATTGCTTAAATCGCATTTTCTCGGCGAGCTGAGCACTTTTTCTGAATTGTGCCGCTCCCGTCACTCTGGTTAGGTTGGCATGGAAAAAAACGCTCTCGGGTGCTTTAGAGTGCCGAGTTTATTACTGCGTAATAAGAAATGACCATCTACAACGTTTGGTTTATATTTTATAAGCATTTTTAATTTTATTGCTTAAATCGCATTTTCTCGGCGAGCTGAGCACTTTTTCTGAATTGTGCCGCTCCCGTCACTCTGTTTAGGTTGGCATGGAAAAAAACGCTCTCGGGTGCTTTAGAGTGCCGAGTTTATCACTGCGCATGAAGAAAAGACCACCTCCAACGTTTGGTTTATGTTTTATAAGCATTTTTAATTTTATTGCTTAAATCGCATTTTCTCGGCGAGCTGAGCGCTTTTTCTGTATTGTGCCGCTCCCGTCACTCTGGTTAGGTTGGCATCGAAAAAACGCTCTCGGGTGCTTTAGAGTGCCGAGTTTATTACTGCGTAATAAGAAATGACCATTTACAACGTTTGGTTTATGTTTTATAAGCATTTTTAATTTTATTGCTTAAATCGCATTTTCTCGGCGAGCTGAGCACTTTTTCTGAATTGTGCCGCTCCCGTCACTCTGGTTAGGTTGGCATCGAAAAAAACGCTCTCGGGTGCTTTAGAGTGCCGAGTTTATCACTGTGCATGAAGAAATGACCACCTCCAACGTTTGGTTTATGTTTTATAAGCATTTTTAATTTTATTGCTTAAATCGCATTTTCTCGGCGAGCTGAGCGCTTTTTCTGAATTGTGCCGCTCCCGTCACTCTGGTTAGGTTGGCATCGAAAAAAACGCTCTCGGGTGCTTTAGAGTGCCGAGTTTATCACTGCGCATGAAGAAATGACCACCTCCAACGTTTGGTTTATGTTTTATAAGCATTTTTAATTTTATTGCTTAAATCGCATTTTCTCGGCGAGCTGAGCACTTTTTCTGAATTGTGCCGCTCCCGTCACTCTGGTTAGGTTGGCATCAAATAAAACGCTCTCGGGTGCTTTAGAGTGCCGAGTTTATCACTGCGCATGAAGAAATGACCACCTCCAACGTTTGGTTTATGTTTTATAAGCATTTTTAATTTTATTGCTTAAATCGCATTTTCTCGGCGAGCTGAGCACTTTTTCTGAATTGTGCCGCTCCCGTCACTCTGGTTAGGTTGGCATGGAAAAAAACGCTCTCGGGTGCTTTAGAGTGCCGAGTTTATCACTGCGCATGAAGAAATGACCACCTCCAACGTTTGGTTTATGTTTTATAAGCATTTTTAATTTTATTGCTTAAATCGCATTTTCTCGGCGAGCTGAGCACTTTTTCTGAATTGTGCCGCTCCCGTCACTCTGGTTAGGTTGGCATCGAAAAAAACGCTCTCGGGTGCTTTAGAGTGCCGAGTTTATCACTGCGCATGAAGAAATGACCACCTCCAACGTTTGGTTTATGTTTTATAAGCATTTTTAATTTTATTGCTTAAATCGCATTTTCTCGGCGAGCTGAGCGCTTTTTCAGAATTGTGCCGCTCCCGTCACTCTGGTTAGGTTGGCATCGAAAAAAACGCTCTCGGGTGCTTTAGAGTGCCGAGTTTATCACTGCGCATGAAGAAATGACCACCTCCAACGTTTGGTTTATGTTTTATAAGCATTTTTAATTTTATTGCTTAAATCGCATTTTCTCGGCGAGCTGAGCACTTTTTCTGAATTGTGCCGCTCCCGTAACTCTGGTTAGGTTGGCATCAAATAAAACGCTCTCGGGTGCTTTAGAGTGCCGAGTTTATCACTGCGCATGAAGAAATGACCACCTCCAACGTTTGGTTTATGTTTCATAAGCATTTTTAATTTTATTGCTTAAATCGCATTTTCTCGGCGAGCTGAGCACTTTTTCTGAATTGTGCCGCTCCCGTCACTCTGGTTAGGTTGGCATCGAAAAAAACGCTCTCGGGTGCTTTAGAGTGCCGAGTTTATCACTGCGCATGAAGAAATGACCACCTCCAACGTTTGGTTTATGTTTTATAAGCATTTTTAATTTTATTGCTTAAATCGCATTTTCTCGGCGAGCTGAGCACTTTTTCTGAATTGTGCCGCTCCCGTCACTCTGGTTAGGTTGGCATGGAAAAAAACGCTCTCGGGTGCTTTAGAGTGCCGAGTTTATTACTGCGTAATAAGAAATGACCATCTACAACGTTTGGTTTATGTTTTATAAGCATTTTTAATTTTATTGCTTAAATCGCATTTTCTCGGCGAGCTGAGCACTTTTTCTGAATTGTGCCGCTCCCGTCACTCTGTTTAGGTTGGCATGGAAAAAAACGCTCTCGGGTGCTTTAGAGTGCCGAGTTTATCACTGCGCATGAAGAAAAGACCACCTCCAACGTTTGGTTTATGTTTTATAAGCATTTTTAATTTTATTGCTTAAATCGCATTTTCTCGGCGAGCTGAGCACTTTTTCTGAATTGTGCCGCTCCTGTCACTCTGGTTAGGTTGGCATGGAAAAAAACGCTCTCGGGTGCTTTAGAGTGCCGAGTTTATCACTGCGCATGAAGAAATGACCACCTCCAACGTTTGGTTTATGTTTTATAAGCATTTTTAATTTTATTGCTTAAATTGCATTTTCTCGGCGAGCTGAGCACTTTTTCTGAATTGTGCCGCTCCCGTCACTCTGGTTAGGTTGGCATGGAAAAAAACGCTCTCGGGTGCTTTAGAGTGCCGAGTTTATCACTGCGCATGAAGAAATGACCACCTCCAACGTTTGGTTTATGTTTTATGAGCATTTTTAATTTTATTGCTTAAATCGCATTTTCTCGGCGAGCTGAGCACTTTTTCTGAATTGTGCCGCTCCCGTCACTCTGGTTAGGTTGGCATGGAAAAAAACGCTCTCGGGTGCTTTAGAGTGCCGAGTTTATTACTGCGTAATAAGAAATGACCATCTACAACGTTTGGTTTATGTTTTATAAGCATTTTTAATTTTATTGCTTAAATCGCATTTTCTCGGCGAGCTGAGCACTTTTTCTGAATTGTGCCGCTCCCGTCACTCTGTTTAGGTTGGCATGGAAAAAAACACTCTCGGGTGCTTTAGAGTGCCGAGTTTATCACTGCGCATGAAGAAAAGACCACCTCCAACGTTTGGTTTATGTTTTATAAGCATTTTTAATTTTATTGCTTAAATCGCATTTTCTCGGCGAGCTGAGCACTTTTTCTGAATTGTGCCGCTCCTGTCACTCTGGTTAGGTTGGCATGGAAAAAAACGCTCTCGGGTGCTTTAGAGTGCCGAGTTTATCACTGTGCATGAAGAAATGACCACCTCCAACGTTTGGTTTATGTTTTATAAGCATTTTTAATTTTATTGCTTAAATCGCATTTTCTCGGCGAGCTGAGCACTTTTTCTGAATTGTGCCGCTCCCGTCACTCTGGTTAGGTTGGCATGGAAAAAAACGCTCTCGGGTGCTTTAGAGTGCCGAGTTTATCACTGCGCATGAAGAAATGGCCACCTCCAACGTTTGGTTTATGTTTTATAAGCATTTTTAATTTTATTGCTTGAATCGCATTTTCTCGGCGAGCTGAGCACTTTTTCTGAATTGTGCCGCTCCCGTCACTCTGGTTAGGTTGGCATGGAAAAAAACGCTCTCGGGTGCTTTAGAGTGCCGAGTTTATCACTGCGCATGAAGAAATGGCCACCTCCAACGTTTGGTTTATGTTTTATAAGCATTTTTAATTTTATTGCTTAAATCGCATTTTCTCGGCGAGCTGAGCACTTTTTCTGAATTGTGCCGCTCCCGTCACTCTGGTTAGGTTGGCATGGAAAAAAACGCTCTCGGGTGCTTTAGAGTGCCGAGTTTATCACTGCGCATGAAGAAATGACCACCTCCAACGTTTGGTTTATGTTTTATAAGCATTTTTAATTTTATTGCTTAAATCGCATTTTCTCGGCGAGCTGAGCACTTTTTCTGAATTGTGCCGCTCCCGTCACTCTGGTTAGGTTGGCATCGAAAAAAACGCTCTCGGGTGCTTTAAAGTGCCGAAATTATCACTGCGCATGAAGAAATGACCACCTCCAATATTTGGTTTATGTTTTATAAGCATTTTTAATTTTATTGCTTAAATCGCATTTTCTCGGCGAGCTGAGCACTTTTTCTGAATTGTGCCGCTCCCGTCACTCTGGTTAGGTTGGCATGAAAAAAAACGCTCTCGGGTGCTTTAGAGTGCCGAGTTTATCACTGTGCATGAAGAAATGACCACCTCCAACGTTTGGTTTATGTTTTATAAGCATTTTTAATTTTATTGCTTAAATCGCATTTTCTCGGCGAGCTGAGCGCTTTTTCTGAATTGTGCCGCTCCCGTCACTCTGGTTAGGTTGGCATCGAAAAAAACGCTCTCGGGTGCTTTAGAGTGCCGAGTTTATTACTGCGTAATAAGAAATGACAATTTACAACGTTTGGTTTATGTTTTATAAGCATTTTTAATTTTATTGCTTAAATCGCATTTTCTCGGCGAGCTGAGCACTTTTTCTGAATTGTGCCGCTCCCGTCACTCTGGTTAGGTTGGCATCGAAAAAAACGCTCTCGGGTGCTTTAGAGTGCCGAGTTTATCACTGTGCATGAAGAAATGACCACCTCCAACGTTTGGTTTATGTTTTATAAGCATTTTTAATTTTATTGCTTAAATCGCATTTTCTCGGCGAGCTGAGCGCTTTTTCTGAATTGTGCCGCTCCCGTCACTCTGGTTAGGTTGGCATCGAAAAAAACGCTCTCGGGTGCTTTAGAGTGCCGAGTTTATTACTGCGTAATAAGAAATGACCATCTACAACGTTTGGTTTATGTTTTATAAGCATTTTTAATTTTATTGCTTAAATCGCATTTTCTCGGCGAGCTGAGCACTTTTTCTGAATTGTGCCGCTCCCGTCACTCTGGTTAGGTTGGCATCGAAAAAAACGCTCTCGGGTGCTTTAGAGTGCCGAGTTTATCACTGTGCATGAGGAAATGACCACCTCCAACGTTTGGTTTATGTTTTATAAGCATTTTTAATTTTATTGCTTAAATCGCATTTTCTCGGCGAGCTGAGCGCTTTTTCTGAATTGTGCCGCTCCCGTCACTCTGGTTAGGTTGGCATCGAAAAAAACGCTCTTGGGTGCTTTAGAGTGCCGAGTTTATCACTGCGCATGAAGAAATGACCACCTCCAACGTTTGGTTTATGTTTTATAAGCATTTTTAATTTTATTGCTTAAATCGCATTTTCTCGGCGAGCTGAGCACTTTTTCTGAATTGTGCCGCTCCCTTCACTCTGGTTAGGTTGGCATCGAAAAAAACGCTCTCGGGTGCTTTAGAGTGCCGAGTTTATCACTGCGCATGAAGAAATGACCAACTCCAACGTTTGGTTTATGTTTTATAAGCATTTTTAATTTTATTGCTTAAATCGCATTTTCTCGGCGAGCTGAGCGCTTTTTCTGAATTGTGCCGCTCGCGTCACTCTGGTTAGGTTGGCATCGAAAAAAACGCTCTCGGGTGCTTTAGAGTGCCGAGTTTATCACTGCGCATGAAGAAATGACCACCTCCAACGTTTGGTTTATGTTTTATAAGCATTTTTAATTTTATTGCTTAAATCGCATTTTCTCGGCGAGCTGAGCACTTTTTCTGAATTGTGCCGCTCCCGTCACTCTGGTTAGGTTGGCATCGAAAAAAACGCTCTCGGGTGCTTTAGAGTGCCGAGTTTATCACTGTGCATGAAGAAATGACCACCTCCAACGTTTGGTTTATGTTTTATAAGCATTTTTAATTTTATTGCTTAAATCGCATTTTCTCGGCGAGCTGAGCGCTTTTTCTGAATTGTGCCGCTCCCGTCACTCTGGTTAGGTTGGCATCGAAAAAAACGCTCTTGGGTGCTTTAGAGTGCCGAGTTTATCACTGCGCATGAAGAAATGACCACCTCCAACGTTTGGTTTATGTTTTATAAGCATTTTTAATTTTATTGCTTAAATCGCATTTTCTCGGCGAGCTGAGCACTTTTTCTGAATTGTGCCGCTCCCGTCACTCTGGTTAGGTTGGCATCGAAAAAAACGCTCTCGGGTGCTTTAGAGTGCCGAGTTTATCACTGCGCATGAAGAAATGACCAACTCCAACGTTTGGTTTATGTTTTATAAGCATTTTTAATTTTATTGCTTAAATCGCATTTTCTCGGCGAGCTGAGCACTTTTTCTGAATTGTGCCGCTCCCGTCACTCTGGTTAGGTTGGCATCGAAAAAAACGCTCTCGGGTGCTTTAGAGTGCCGAGTTTATCACTGCGCATGAAGAAATGACCACCTCCAACGTTTGGTTTATGTTTTATAAGCATTTTTAATTTTATTGCTTAAATCGCATTTTCTCGGCGAGCTGAGCACTTTTTCTGAATTGTGCCGCTCCCGTCACTCTGGTTAGGTTGGCATCGAATAAAACGCTCTCGGGTGCTTTAGAGTGCCGAGTTTATCACTGCGCATGAAGAAATGACCACCTCCAACGTTTGGTTTATGTTTTATAAGCATTTTTAATTTTATTGCTTAAATCGCATTTTCTCGGCGAGCTGAGCACTTTTTCTGAATTGTGCCGCTCCCGTCACTCTGGTTAGGTTGGCATGGAAAAAAACGCTCTCGGGTGCTTTAGAGTGCCGAGTTTATCACTGCGCATGAAGAAATGACCACCTCCAACGTTTGGTTTATGTTTTATAAGCATTTTTAATTTTATTGCTTAAATCGCATTTTCTCGGCGAGCTGAGCACTTTTTCTGAATTGTGCCGCTCCCGTCACTCTGGTTAGGTTGGCATGGAAAAAAACGCTCTCGGGTGCTTAAGAGTGCCGAGTTTATTACTGCGTAATAAGAAATGACCATCTACAACGTTTGGTTTATGTTTTATAAGCATTTTAAATTTTATTGCTTAAATTGCATTTTCTCGGCGAGCTGAGCACTTTTTCTGAATTGTGCCGCTCCCGTCACTCTGGTTAGGTTGGCATCGAAAAAAACGCTCTCGGGTGCTTTAGAGTGCCGAGTTTATCACTGCGCATGAAGAAATGACCACCTCCAACGTTTGGTTTATGTTTTATAAGCATTTTTAATTTTATTGCTTAAATCGCATTTTCTCGGCGAGCTGAGCACTTTTTCTGAATTGTGCCGCTCCCGTCACTCTGGTTAGGTTGGCATCGAAAAAAACGCTCTCGGGTGCTTTAGAGTGCCGAGTTTATCACTGCGCATGAAGAAATGACCACCTCCAACGTTTGGTTTATGTTTTATAAGCATTTTTAATTTTATTGCTTAAATCGCATTTTCTCGGCGAGCTGAGCGCTTTTTCTGAATTGTGCCGCTCCCGTCACTCTGGTTAGGTTGGCATCGAAAAAAACGCTCTCGGGTGCTTTAGAGTGCCGAGTTTATCACTGCGCATGAAGAAATGACCACCTCCAACGTTTGGTTTATGTTTTATAAGCATTTTTAATTTTATTGCTTAAATCGCATTTTCTCGGCGAGCTGAGCGCTTTTTCTGAATTGTGCCGCTCCCGTCACTCTGGTTAGGTTGGCATCGAAAAAAACGCTCTCGGGTGCTTTAGAGTGCCGAGTTTATCACTGCGCATGAAGAAATGACCACCTCCAACGTTTGGTTTATGTTTTATAAGCATTTTTAATTTTATTGCTTAAATCGCATTTTCTCGGCGAGCTGAGCACTTTTTCTGAATTGTGCCGCTCCCGTCACTCTGGTTAGGTTGGCATCGAATAAAACGCTCTCGGGTGCTTTAGAGTCCCGAGTTTATCACTGCGCATGAAGAAATGACCACCTCCAACGTTTGGTTTATGTTTTATAAGCATTTTTAATTTTATTGCTTAAATCGCATTTTCTCGGCGAGCTGAGCACTTTTTCTGAATTGTGCCGCTCCCGTCACTCTGGTTAGGTTGGCATCGAAAAAAACGCTCTCGGGTGCTTTAGAGTGCCGAGTTTATCACTGCGCATGAAGAAATGACCACCTCCAACGTTTGGTTTATGTTTTATAAGCATTTTTAATTTTATTGCTTAAATCGCATTTTCTCGGCGAGCTGAGCACTTTTTCTGAATTGTGCCGCTCCCGTCACTCTGGTTAGGTTGGCATCGAAAAAAACGCTCTCGGGTGCTTTAGAGTGCCGAGTTTATCACTGTGCATGAAGAAATGACCACCTCCAACGTTTGGTTTATGTTTTATAAGCATTTTTAATTTTATTGCTTAAATCGCATTTTCTCGGCGAGCTGAGCGCTTTTTCTGAATTGTGCCGCTCCCGTCACTCTGGTTAGGTTGGCATGGAAAAAAACGCTCTCGGGTGCTTTAGAGTGCCGAGTTTATCACTGCGCATGAAGAAATGACCACCTCCAACGTTTGGTTTATGTTTTATAAGCATTTTTAATTTTATTGCTTAAATCGCATTTTCTCGGCGAGCTGAGCGCTTTTTCTGAATTGTGCCGCTCCCGTCACTCTGGTTAGGTTGGCATCGAAAAAAACGCTCTCGGGTGCTTTAGAGTGCCGAGTTTATCACTGCGCATGAAGAAATGACCACCTCCAACGTTTGGTTTATGTTTTATAAGCATTTTTAATTTTATTGCTTAAATCGCATTTACTCGGCGAGCTGAGCACTTTTTCTGAATTGTGCCGCTCCCGTCACTCTGGTTAGGTTGGCATCGAAAAAAACGCTCTCGGGTGCTTTAGAGTGCCGAGTTTATTACTGCGTAATAAGAAATGACCATTTACAACGTTTGGTTTATGTTTTATAAGCATTTTTAATTTTATTGCTTAAATCGCATTTTCTCGGCGAGCTGAGCACTTTTTCTGAATTGTGCCGCTCCCGTCACTCTGGTTAGGTTGGCATCGAAAAAAACGCTCTCGGGTGCTTTAGAGTGCCGAGTTTATCACTGCGCATGAAGAAATGACCACCTCCAACGTTTGGTTTATGTTTTATAAGCATTTTTAATTTTATTGCTTAAATCGCATTTTCTCGGCGAGCTGAGCACTTTTTCTGAATTGTGCCGCTCCCGTCACTCTGGTTAGGTTGGCATCGAAAAAAACGCTCTCGGGTGCTTTAGAGTGCCGAGTTTATCACTGTGCATGAAGAAATGACCACCTCCAACGTTTGGTTTATGTTTTATAAGCATTTTTAATTTTATTGCTTAAATCGCATTTTCTCGGCGAGCTGAGCGCTTTTTCTGAATTGTGCCGCTCCCGTCACTCTGGTTAGGTTGGCATCGAAAAAAACGCTCTCGGGTGCTTTAGAGTGCCGAGTTTATCACTGCGCATGAAGAAATGACCACCTCCAACGTTTGGTTTATGTTTTATAAGCATTTTTAATTTTATTGCTTAAATCGCATTTTCTCGGCGAGCTGAGCGCTTTTTCTGAATTGTGCCGCTCCCGTCACTCTGGTTAGGTTGGCATCGAAAAAAACGCTCTCGGGTGCTTTAGAGTGCCGAGTTTATCACTGCGCATGAAGAAATGACCACCTCCAACGTTTGGTTTATGTTTTATAAGCATTTTTAATTTTATTGCTTAAATCGCATTTTCTCGGCGAGCTGAGCACTTTTTCTGAATTGTGCCGCTCCCGTCACTCTGGTTAGGTTGGCATCGAATAAAACGCTCTCGGGTGCTTTAGAGTCCCGAGTTTATCACTGCGCATGAAGAAATGACCACCTCCAACGTTTGGTTTATGTTTTATAAGCATTTTTAATTTTATTGCTTAAATCGCATTTTCTCGGCGAGCTGAGCACTTTTTCTGAATTGTGCCGCTCCCGTCACTCTGGTTAGGTTGGCATCGAAAAAAACGCTCTCGGGTGCTTTAGAGTGCCGAGTTTATCACTGCGCATGAAGAAATGACCACCTCCAACGTTTGGTTTATGTTTTATAAGCATTTTTAATTTTATTGCTTAAATCGCATTTTCTCGGCGAGCTGAGCACTTTTTCTGAATTGTGCCGCTCCCGTCACTCTGGTTAGGTTGGCATCGAAAAAAACGCTCTCGGGTGCTTTAGAGTGCCGAGTTTATCACTGTGCATGAAGAAATGACCACCTCCAACGTTTGGTTTATGTTTTATAAGCATTTTTAATTTTATTGCTTAAATCGCATTTTCTCGGCGAGCTGAGCGCTTTTTCTGAATTGTGCCGCTCCCGTCACTCTGGTTAGGTTGGCATGGAAAAAAACGCTCTCGGGTGCTTTAGAGTGCCGAGTTTATCACTGCGCATGAAGAAATGACCACCTCCAACGTTTGGTTTATGTTTTATAAGCATTTTTAATTTTATTGCTTAAATCGCATTTTCTCGGCGAGCTGAGCGCTTTTTCTGAATTGTGCCGCTCCCGTCACTCTGGTTAGGTTGGCATCGAAAAAAACGCTCTCGGGTGCTTTAGAGTGCCGAGTTTATCACTGCGCATGAAGAAATGACCACCTCCAACGTTTGGTTTATGTTTTATAAGCATTTTTAATTTTATTGCTTAAATCGCATTTACTCGGCGAGCTGAGCACTTTTTCTGAATTGTGCCGCTCCCGTCACTCTGGTTAGGTTGGCATCGAAAAAAACGCTCTCGGGTGCTTTAGAGTGCCGAGTTTATTACTGCGTAATAAGAAATGACCATTTACAACGTTTGGTTTATGTTTTATAAGCATTTTTAATTTTATTGCTTAAATCGCATTTTCTCGGCGAGCTGAGCACTTTTTCTGAATTGTGCCGCTCCCGTCACTCTGGTTAGGTTGGCATCGAAAAAAACGCTCTCGGGTGCTTTAGAGTGCCGAGTTTATCACTGCGCATGAAGAAATGACCACCTCCAACGTTTGGTTTATGTTTTATAAGCATTTTTAATTTTATTGCTTAAATCGCATTTTCTCGGCGAGCTGAGCACTTTTTCTGAATTGTGCCGCTCCCGTCACTCTGGTTAGGTTGGCATCGAAAAAAACGCTCTCGGGTGCTTTAGAGTGCCGAGTTTATCACTGCGCATGAAGAAATGACCACCTCCAACGTTTGGTTTATGTTTTATAAGCATTTTTAATTTTATTGCTTAAATCGCATTTTCTCGGCGAGCTGAGCGCTTTTTCTGAATTGTGCCGCTCCCGTCACTCTGGTTAGGTTGGCATCGAAAAAAACGCTCTCGGGTGCTTTAGAGTGCCGAGTTTATCACTGCGCATGAAGAAATGACCACCTCCAACGTTTGGTTTATGTTTTATAAGCATTTTTAATTTTATTGCTTAAATCGCATTTTCTCGGCGAGCTGAGCGCTTTTTCTGAATTGTGCCGCTCCCGTCACTCTGGTTAGGTTGGCATCGAAAAAAACGCTCTCGGGTGCTTTAGAGTGCCGAGTTTATCACTGCGCATGAAGAAATGACCACCTCCAACGTTTGGTTTATGTTTTATAAGCATTTTTAATTTTATTGCTTAAATCGCATTTTCTCGGCGAGCTGAGCACTTTTTCTGAATTGTGCCGCTCCCGTCACTCTGGTTAGGTTGGCATGGAAAAAAACGCTCTCGGGTGCTTTAGAGTGCCGAGTTTATTACTGCGTAATAAGAAATGACCATCTACAACGTTTGGTTTATGTTTTATAAGCATTTTTAATTTTATTGCTTAAATCGCATTTTCTCGGCGAGCTGAGCACTTTTTCTGAATTGTGCCGCTCCCGTCACTCTGGTTAGGTTGGCATGGAAAAAAACGCTCTCGGGTGCTTTAGAGTGCCGAGTTTATCACTGCGCATGAAGAAATGACCACCTCCAACGTTTGGTTTATGTTTTATAAGCATTTTTAATTTTATTGCTTAAATCGCATTTTCTCGGCGAGCTGAGCACTTTTTCTGAATTGTGCCGCTCCCGTCACTCTGGTTAGGTTGGCATGGAAAAAAACGCTCTCGGGTGCTTTAGAGTGCCGAGTTTATCACTGCGCATGAAGAAATGACCACCTCCAACGTTTGGTTTATGTTTTATAAGCATTTTTAATTTTATTGCTTAAATCGCATTTTCTCGGCGAGCTGAGCACTTTTTCTGAATTGTGCCGCTCCCGTCACTCTGGTTAGGTTGGCATGGAAAAAAACGCTCTCGGGTGCTTTAGAGTGCCGAGTTTATTACTGCGTAATAAGAAATGACCATCTACAACGTTTGGTTTATGTTTTATAAGCATTTTTAATTTTATTGCTTAAATCGCATTTTCTCGGCGAGCTGAGCACTTTTTCTGAATTGTGCCGCTCCCGTCACTCTGGTTAGGTTGGCATCGAAAAAAACGCTCTCGGGTGCTTTAGAGTGCCGAGTTTATCACTGCGCATGAAGAAATGACCACCTCCAACGTTTGGTTTATGTTTTATAAGCATTTTTAATTTTATTGCTTAAATCGCATTTTCTCGGCGAGCTGAGCACTTTTTCTGAATTGTGCCGCTCCCGTCACTCTGGTTAGGTTGGCATGGAAAAAAACGCTCTCGGGTGCTTTAGAGTGCCGAGTTTATTACTGCGTAATAAGAAATGACCATCTACAACGTTTGGTTTATGTTTTATAAGCATTTTTAATTTTATTGCTTAAATCGCATTTTCTCGGCGAGCTGAGCACTTTTTCTGAATTGTGCCGCTCCCGTCACTCTGTTTAGGTTGGCATGGAAAAAAACGCTCTCGGGTGCTTTAGAGTGCCGAGTTTATCACTGCACATGAAGAAAAGACCACCTCCAACGTTTGGTTTATGTTTTATAAGCATTTTTAATTTTATTGCTTAAATCGCATTTTCTCGGCGAGCTGAGCGCTTTTTCTGAATTGTGCCGCTCCCGTCACTCTGGTTAGGTTGGCATCGAAAAAAACGCTCTCGGGTGCTTTAGAGTGCCGAGTTTATTACTGCGTAATAAGAAATGACCATTTACAACGTTTGGTTTATGTTTTATAAGCATTTTTAATTTTATTGCTTAAATCGCATTTTCTCGGCGAGCTGAGCACTTTTTCTGAATTGTGCCGCTCCCGTCACTCTGTTTAGGTTGGCATGGAAAAAAACACTCTCGGGTGCTTTAGAGTGCCGAGTTTATCACTGCGCATGAAGAAAAGACCACCTCCAACGTTTGGTTTATGTTTTATAAGCATTTTTAATTTTATTGCTTAAATCGCATTTTCTCGGCGAGCTGAGCACTTTTTCTGAATTGTGCCGCTCCCGTCACTCTGGTTAGGTTGGCATGGAAAAAAACGCTCTCGGGTGCTTTAGAGTGCCGAGTTTATCACTGCGCATGAAGAAATGGCCACCTCCAACGTTTGGTTTATGTTTTATAAGCATTTTTAATTTTATTGCTTAAATCGCATTTTCTCGGCGAGCTGAGCACTTTTTCTGAATTGTGCCGCTCCCGTCACTCTGGTTAGGTTGGCATCGAAAAAAACGCTCTCGGGTGCTTTAGAGTGCCGAGTTTATCACTGCGCATGAAGAAATGACCACCTCCAACGTTTGGTTTATGTTTTATAAGCATTTTTAATTTTATTGCTTAAATTGCATTTTCTCGGCGAGCTGAGCACTTTTTCTGAATTGTGCCGCTCCCGTCACTCTGGTTAGGTTGGCATGGAAAAAATCGCTCTCGGGTGCTTTAGAGTGCCGAGTTTATTACTGCGTAATAAGAAATGACCATCTACAACGTTTGGTTTATGTTTTATAAGCATTTTTAATTTTATTGCTTAAATCGCATTTTCTCGGCGAGCTGAGCACTTTTTCTGAATTGTGCCGCTCCCGTCACTCTGTTTAGGTTGGCATGGAAAAAAACGCTCTCGGGTGCTTTAGAGTGCCGAGTTTATCACTGCGCATGAAGAAATGACCACCTCCAACGTTTGGTTTATGTTTTATAAGCATTTTTAATTTTATTGCTTAAATCGCATTTTCTCGGCGAGCTGAGCGCTTTTTCTGAATTGTGCCGCTCCCGTCACTCTGGTTAGGTTGGCATCGAAAAAAACGCTCTCGGGTGCTTTAGAGTGCCGAGTTTATCACTGCGCATGAAGAAATGACCACCTCCAACGTTTGGTTTATGTTTTATAAGCATTTTTAATTTTATTGCTTAAATCGCATTTTCTCGGCGAGCTGAGCACTTTTTCTGAATTGTGCCGCTCCCGTCACTCTGGTTAGGTTGGCATCGAAAAAAACGCTCTCGGGTGCTTTAGAGTGCCGAGTTTATCACTGCGCATGAAGAAATGACCACCTCCAACGTTTGGTTTATGTTTTATAAGCATTTTTAATTTTATTGCTTAAATCGCATTTTCTCGGCGAGCTGAGCACTTTTTCTGAATTGTGCCGCTCCCGTCACTCTGGTTAGGTTGGCATCGAAAAAAACGCTCTCGGGTGCTTTAGAGTGCCGAGTTTATCACCGCGCATGAAGAAATGACCACCTCCAACGTTTGGTTTATGTTTTATAAGCATTTTTAATTTTATTGCTTAAATCGCATTTTCTCGGCGAGCTGAGCGCTTTTTCTGAATTGTGCCGCTCCCGTCACTCTGGTTAGGTTGGCATCGAAAAAAAACGCTCTTGGGTGCTTTAGAGTGCCGAGTTTATCACTGCGCATGAAGAAATGACCACCTCCAACGTTTGGTTTATGTTTTATAAGCATTTTTAATTTTATTGCTTAAATCGCATTTTCTCGGCGAGCTGAGCACTTTTTCTGAATTGTGCCGCTCCCGTCACTCTGGTTAGGTTGGCATGGAAAAAAACGCTCTCGGGTGCTTTAGAGTGCCGAGTTTATTACTGGGTAATAAGAAATGACCATCTACAACGTTTGGTTTATGTTTTATAAGCATTTTAAATTTTATTGCTTAAATCGCATTTTCTCGGCGAGCTGAGCACTTTTTCTGAATTGTGCCGCTCCCGTCACTCTGGTTAGGTTGTCATCGAAAAAAACGCTCTCGGGTGCTTTAGAGTGCCGAGTTTATCACTGCGCATGAAGAAATGACCACCTCCAACGTTTGGTTTATGTTTTATAAGCATTTTTAATTTTATTGCTTAAATCGCATTTTCTCGGCGAGCTGAGCACTTTTTCTGAATTGTGCCGCTCCCGTCACTCTGGTTAGGTTGGCATCGAAAAAAACGCTCTCGGGTGCTTTAGAGTGCCGAGTTTATCACTGTGCATGAAGAAATGACCACCTCCAACGTTTGGTTTATGTTTTATAAGCATTTTTAATTTTATTGCTTAAATCGCATTTTCTCGGCGAGCTGAGCGCTTTTTCTGAATTGTGCCACTCCCGTCACTCTGGTTAGGTTGGCATCGAAAAAAACGCTCTCGGGTGCTTTAGAGTGCCGAGTTTATCACTGCGCATGAAGAAATGACCACCTCCAACGTTTGGTTTATGTTTTATAAGCATTTTTAATTTTATTGCTTAAATCGCATTTTCTCGGCGAGCTGAGCACTTTTTCTGAATTGTGCCGCTCCCGTCACTCTGGTTAGGTTGGCATCGAAAAAAACGCTCTCGGGTGCTTTAGAGTGCCGAGTTTATCACTGCGCATGAAGAAATGACCACCTCCAACGTTTGGTTTATGTTTTATAAGCATTTTTAATTTTATTGCTTAAATCGCATTTTCTCGGCGAGCTGAGCGCTTTTTCTGAATTGTGCCGCTCCCGTCACTCTGGTTAGGTTGGCATCGAAAAAAACGCTCTCGGGTGCTTTAGAGTGCCGAGTTTATCACTGCGCATGAAGAAATGACCACCTCCAACGTTTGGTTTATGTTTTATAAGCATTTTTAATTTTATTGCTTAAATCGCATTTTCTCGGCGAGCTGAGCGCTTTTTCTGAATTGTGCCGCTCCCGTCACTCTGGTTAGGTTGGCATCGAAAAAAACGCTCTCGGGTGCTTTAGAGTGCCGAGTTTATCACTGCGCATGAAGAAATGACCACCTCCAACGTTTGGTTTATGTTTTATAAGCATTTTTAATTTTATTGCTTAAATCGCATTTTCTCGGCGAGCTGAGCACTTTTTCTGAATTGTGCCGCTCCCGTCACTCTGGTTAGGTTGGCATCGAATAAAACGCTCTCGGGTGCTTTAGAGTCCCGAGTTTATCACTGCGCATGAAGAAATGACCACCTCCAACGTTTGGTTTATGTTTTATAAGCATTTTTTATTTTATTGCTTAAATCGCATTTTCTCGGCGAGCTGAGCACTTTTTCTGAATTGTGCCGCTCCCGTCACTCTGGTTAGGTTGGCATCGAAAAAAACGCTCTCGGGTGCTTTAGAGTGCCGAGTTTATCACTGCGCATGAAGAAATGACCACCTCCAACGTTTGGTTTATGTTTTATAAGCATTTTTAATTTTATTGCTTAAATCGCATTTTCTCGGCGAGCTGAGCACTTTTTCTGAATTGTGCCGCTCCCGTCACTCTGGTTAGGTTGGCATCGAAAAAAACGCTCTCGGGTGCTTTAGAGTGCCGAGTTTATCACTGCGCATGAAGAAATGACCACCTCCAACGTTTGGTTTATGTTTTATAAGCATTTTTAATTTTATTGCTTAAATCGCATTTTCTCGGCGAGCTGAGCACTTTTTCTGAATTGTGCCGCTCCCGTCACTCTGGTTAGGTTGGCATCGAATAAAACGCTCTCGGGTGCTTTAGAGTGCCGAGTTTATCACTGCGCATGAAGAAATGACCACCTCCAACGTTTGGTTTATGTTTTATAAGCATTTTTAATTTTATTGCTTAAATCGCATTTTCTCGGCGAGCTGAGCACTTTTTCTGAATTGTGCCGCTCCCGTCACTCTGGTTAGGTTGGCATCCAAAAAAACGCTCTCGGGTGCTTTAGAGTGCCGAGTTTATCACTGCGCATGAAGAAATGACCACCTCCAACGTTTGGTTTAGGTTTTATAAGCATTTTTAATTTTATTGCTTAAATCGCATTTTCTCGGCGAGCTGAGCGCTTTTTCTGAATTGTGCCGCTCCCGTCACTCTGGTTAGGTTGGCATCGAAAAAAACGCTCTCGGGTGCTTTAGAGTGCCGAGTTTATCACTGTGCATGAAGAAATGACCACCTCCAACGTTTGGTTTATGTTTTATAAGCATTTTTAATTTTATTGCTTAAATCGCATTTTCTCGGCGAGCTGAGCACTTTTTCTGAATTGTGCCGCTCCCGTCACTCTGGTTAGGTTGGCATGGAAAAAAACGCTCTCGGGTGCTTTAGAGTGCCGAGTTTATCACTGCGCATGAAGAAATGACCACCTCCAACGTTTGGTTTATGTTTTATAAGCATTTTTAATTTTATTGCTTAAATCGCATTTTCTCGGCGAGCTGAGCACTTTTTCTGAATTGTGCCGCTCCCGTCACTCTGGTTAGGTTGGCATGGAAAAAAACGCTCTCGGGTGCTTTAGAGTGCCGAGTTTATCACTGTGCATGAAGAAATGACCACCTCCAACGTTTGGTTTATGTTTTATAAGCATTTTTAATTTTATTGCTTAAATCGCATTTTCTCGGCGAGCTGAGCACTTTTTCTGAATTGTGCCGCTCCCGTCACTCTGGTTAGGTTGGCATCGAAAAAAACGCTCTCGGGTGCTTTAGAGTGCCGAGTTTATCACTGCGCATGAAGAAATGACCACCTCCAACGTTTGGTTTATGTTTTATAAGCATTTTTAATTTTATTGCTTAAATCGCATTTTCTCGGCGAGCTGAGCACTTTTTCTGAATTGTGCCGCTCCCGTCACTCTGGTTAGGTTGGCATGGAAAAAAACGCTCTCGGGTGCTTTAGAGTGCCGAGTTTATTACTGCGTAATAAGAAATGACCATCTACAACGTTTGGTTTATATTTTATAAGCATTTTTAATTTTATTGCTTAAATCGCATTTTCTCGGCGAGCTGAGCACTTTTTCTGAATTGTGCCGCTCCCGTCACTCTGGTTAGGTTGGCATCGAAAAAAACGCTCTCGGGTGCTTTAGAGTGCCGAGTTTATCACTGCGCATGAAGAAATGACCACCTCCAACGTTTGGTTTATGTTTTATAAGCATTTTTAATTTTATTGCTTAAATCGCATTTTCTCGGCGAGCTGAGCACTTTTTCTGAATTGTGCCGCTCCCGTCACTCTGGTTAGGTTGGCATGGAAAAAAACGCTCTCGGGTGCTTTAGAGTGCCGAGTTTATCACTGCGCATGAAGAAATGACCACCTCCAACGTTTGGTTTATGTTTTATAAGCATTTTTAATTTTATTGCTTAAATCGCATTTTCTCGGCGAGCTGAGCACTTTTTCTGAATTGTGCCGCTCCCGTCACTCTGGTTAGGTTGGCATGGAAAAAAACGCTCTCGGGTGCTTTAGATTGCCGAGTTTATTACTGCGTAATAAGAAATGACCATCTACAACGTTTGGTTTATGTTTTATAAGCATTTTTAATTTTATTGCTTAAATCGCATTTTCTCGGCGAGCTGAGCACTTTTTCTGAATTGTGCCGCTCCCGTCACTCTGGTTAGGTTGGCATCGAAAAAAACGCTCTCGGGTGCTTTAGAGTGCCGAGTTTATCACTGCGCATGAAGAAATGACCACCTCCAACGTTTGGTTTATGTTTTATAAGCATTTTTAATTTTATTGCTTAAATCGCATTTTCTCGGCGAGCTGAGCACTTTTTCTGAATTGTGCCGCTCCCGTCACTCTGGTTAGGTTGGCATGGAAAAAAACGCTCTCGGGTGCTTTAGAGTGCCGAGTTTATTACTGCGTAATAAGAAATGACCATCTACAACGTTTGGTTTATGTTTTATAAGCATTTTTAATTTTATTGCTTAAATCGCATTTTCTCGGCGAGCTGAGCACTTTTTCTGAATTGTGCCGCTCCCGTCACTCTGTTTAGGTTGGCATGGAAAAAAACGCTCTCGGGTGCTTTAGAGTGCCGAGTTTATCACTGCACATGAAGAAAAGACCACCTCCAACGTTTGGTTTATGTTTTATAAGCATTTTTAATTTTATTGCTTAAATCGCATTTTCTCGGCGAGCTGAGCGCTTTTTCTGAATTGTGCCGCTCCCGTCACTCTGGTTAGGTTGGCATCGAAAAAAACGCTCTCGGGTGCTTTAGAGTGCCGAGTTTATTACTGCGTAATAAGAAATGACCATTTACAACGTTTGGTTTATGTTTTATAAGCATTTTTAATTTTATTGCTTAAATCGCATTTTCTCGGCGAGCTGAGCACTTTTTCTGAATTGTGCCGCTCCCGTCACTCTGGTTAGGTTGGCATCGAAAAAAACGCTCTCGGGTGCTTTAGAGTGCCGAGTTTATCACTGCGCATGAAGAAATGACCACCTCCAACGTTTGGTTTATGTTTTATAAGCATTTTTAATTTTATTGCTTAAATCGCATTTTCTCGGCGAGCTGAGCACTTTTTCTGAATTGTGCCGCTCCCGTCACTCTGGTTAGGTTGGCATCGAAAAAAACGCTCTCGGGTGCTTTAGAGTGCCGAGTTTATCACTGCGCATGAAGAAATGACCACCTCCAACGTTTGGTTTATGTTTTATAAGCATTTTTAATTTTATTGCTTAAATCGCATTTTCTCGGCGAGCTGAGCACTTTTTCTGAATTGTGCCGCTCCCGTCACTCTGGTTAGGTTGGCATCGAAAAAAACGCTCTCGGGTGCTTTAGAGTGCCGAGTTTATCACTGCGCATGAAGAAATGACCACCTCCAACGTTTGGTTTATGTTTTATAAGCATTTTTAATTTTATTGCTTAAATCGCATTTTCTCGGCGAGCTGAGCACTTTTTCTGAATTGTGCCGCTCCCGTCACTCTGGTTAGGTTGGCATGGAAAAAAACGCTCTCGGGTGCTTTAGAGTGCCGAGTTTATTACTGCGTAATAAGAAATGACCATCTACAACGTTTGGTTTATGTTTTATAAGCATTTTTAATTTTATTGCTTAAATCGCATTTTCTCGGCGAGCTGAGCACTTTTTCTGAATTGTGCCGCTCCCGTCACTCTGTTTAGGTTGGCATGGAAAAAAACGCTCTCGGGTGCTTTAGAGTGCCGAGTTTATCACTGCACATGAAGAAAAGACCACCTCCAACGTTTGGTTTATGTTTTATAAGCATTTTTAATTTTATTGCTTAAATCGCATTTTCTCGGTGAGCTGAGCGCTTTTTCTGAATTGTGCCGCTCCCGTCACTCTGGTTAGGTTGGCATCGAAAAAAACGCTCTCGGGTGCTTTAGAGTGCCGAGTTTATTACTGCGTAATAAGAAATGACCATTTACAACGTTTGGTTTATGTTTTATAAGCATTTTTAATTTTAATGCTTAAATCGCATTTTCTCGGCGAGCTGAGCACTTTTTCTGAATTGTGCCGCTCCCGTCACTCTGGTTAGGTTGGCATCGAAAAAAACGCTCTCGGGTGCTTTAGAGTGCCGAGTTTATCACTGTGCATGAAGAAATGACCACCTCCAACGTTTGGTTTATGTTTTATAAGCATTTTTAATTTTATTGCTTAAATCGCATTTTCTCGGCGAGCTGAGCGCTTTTTCTGAATTGTGCCGCTCCCGTCACTCTGGTTAGGTTGGCATCGAAAAAAACGCTCTCGGGTGCTTTAGAGTGCCGAGTTTATTACTGCGTAATAAGAAATGACCATCTACAACGTTTGGTTTATGTTTTATAAGCATTTTTAATTTTATTGCTTAAATCGCATTTTCTCGGCGAGCTGAGCACTTTTTCTGAATTGTGCCGCTCCCGTCACTCTGGTTAGATTGGCATCGAAAAAAACGCTCTCGGGTGCTTTAGAGTGCCGAGTTTATCACTGTGCATGAAGAAATGACCACCTCCAACGTTTGGTTTATGTTTTATAAGCATTTTTAATTTTATTGCTTAAATCGCATTTTCTCGGCGAGCTGAGCGCTTTTTCTGAATTGTGCCGCTCCCGTCACTCTGGTTAGGTTGGCATCGAAAAAAACGCTCTTGGGTGCTTTAGAGTGCCGAGTTTATCACTGCGCATGAAGAAATGACCACCTCCAACGTTTGGTTTATGTTTTATAAGCATTTTTAATTTTATTGCTTAAATCGCATTTTCTCGGCGAGCTGAGCACTTTTTCTGAATTGTGCCGCTCCCGTCACTCTGGTTAGGTTGGCATCGAAAAAAACGCTCTCGGGTGCTTTAGAGTGCCGAGTTTATCACTGCGCATGAAGAAATGACCAACTCCAACGTTTGGTTTATGTTTTATAAGCATTTTTAATTTTATTGCTTAAATCGCATTTTCTCGGCGAGCTGAGCACTTTTTCTGAATTGTGCCGCTCCCGTCACTCTGGTTAGGTTGGCATCGAAAAAAACGCTCTCGGGTGCTTTAGAGTGCCGAGTTTATCACTGCGCATGAAGAAATGACCACCTCCAACGTTTGGTTTATGTTTTATAAGCATTTTTAATTTTATTGCTTAAATCGCATTTTCTCGGCGAGCTGAGCACTTTTTCTGAATTGTGCCGCTCCCGTCACTCTGGTTAGGTTGGCATCGAATAAAACGCTCTCGGGTGCTTTAGAGTGCCGAGTTTATCACTGCGCATGAAGAAATGACCACCTCCAACGTTTGGTTTATGTTTTATAAGCATTTTTAATTTTATTGCTTAAATCGCATTTTCTCGGCGAGCTGAGCACTTTTTCTGAATTGTGCCGCTCCCGTCACTCTGGTTAGGTTGGCATGGAAAAAAACGCTCTCGGGTGCTTTAGAGTGCCGAGTTTATCACTGCGCATGAAGAAATGACCACCTCCAACGTTTGGTTTATGTTTTATAAGCATTTTTAATTTTATTGCTTAAATCGCATTTTCTCGGCGAGCTGAGCACTTTTTCTGAATTGTGCCGCTCCCGTCACTCTGGTTAGGTTGGCATGGAAAAAAACGCTCTCGGGTGCTTTAGAGTGCCGAGTTTATTACTGCGTAATAAGAAATGACCATCTACAACGTTTGGTTTATGTTTTATAAGCATTTTAAATTTTATTGCTTAAATTGCATTTTCTCGGCGAGCTGAGCACTTTTTCTGAATTGTGCCGCTCCCGTCACTCTGGTTAGGTTGGCATCGAAAAAAACGCTCTCGGGTGCTTTAGAGTGCCGAGTTTATCACTGCGCATGAAGAAATGACCACCTCCAACGTTTGGTTTATGTTTTATAAGCATTTTTAATTTTATTGCTTAAATCGCATTTTCTCGGCGAGCTGAGCACTTTTTCTGAATTGTGCCGCTCCCGTCACTCTGGTTAGGTTGGCATCGAAAAAAACGCTCTCGGGTGCTTTAGAGTGCCGAGTTTATCACTGCGCATGAAGAAATGACCACCTCCAACGTTTGGTTTATGTTTTATAAGCATTTTTAATTTTATTGCTTAAATCGCATTTTCTCGGCGAGCTGAGCGCTTTTTCTGAATTGTGCCGCTCCCGTCACTCTGGTTAGGTTGGCATCGAAAAAAACGCTCTCGGGTGCTTTAGAGTGCCGAGTTTATCACTGCGCATGAAGAAATGACCACCTCCAACGTTTGGTTTATGTTTTATAAGCATTTTTAATTTTATTGCTTAAATCGCATTTTCTCGGCGAGCTGAGCGCTTTTTCTGAATTGTGCCGCTCCCGTCACTCTGGTTAGGTTGGCATCGAAAAAAACGCTCTCGGGTGCTTTAGAGTGCCGAGTTTATCACTGCGCATGAAGAAATGACCACCTCCAACGTTTGGTTTATGTTTTATAAGCATTTTTAATTTTATTGCTTAAATCGCATTTTCTCGGCGAGCTGAGCACTTTTTCTGAATTGTGCCGCTCCCGTCACTCTGGTTAGGTTGGCATCGAATAAAACGCTCTCGGGTGCTTTAGAGTCCCGAGTTTATCACTGCGCATGAAGAAATGACCACCTCCAACGTTTGGTTTATGTTTTATAAGCATTTTTAATTTTATTGCTTAAATCGCATTTTCTCGGCGAGCTGAGCACTTTTTCTGAATTGTGCCGCTCCCGTCACTCTGGTTAGGTTGGCATCGAAAAAAACGCTCTCGGGTGCTTTAGAGTGCCGAGTTTATCACTGCGCATGAAGAAATGACCACCTCCAACGTTTGGTTTATGTTTTATAAGCATTTTTAATTTTATTGCTTAAATCGCATTTTCTCGGCGAGCTGAGCACTTTTTCTGAATTGTGCCGCTCCCGTCACTCTGGTTAGGTTGGCATCGAAAAAAACGCTCTCGGGTGCTTTAGAGTGCCGAGTTTATCACTGTGCATGAAGAAATGACCACCTCCAACGTTTGGTTTATGTTTTATAAGCATTTTTAATTTTATTGCTTAAATCGCATTTTCTCGGCGAGCTGAGCGCTTTTTCTGAATTGTGCCGCTCCCGTCACTCTGGTTAGGTTGGCATGGAAAAAAACGCTCTCGGGTGCTTTAGAGTGCCGAGTTTATCACTGCGCATGAAGAAATGACCACCTCCAACGTTTGGTTTATGTTTTATAAGCATTTTTAATTTTATTGCTTAAATCGCATTTTCTCGGCGAGCTGAGCGCTTTTTCTGAATTGTGCCGCTCCCGTCACTCTGGTTAGGTTGGCATCGAAAAAAACGCTCTCGGGTGCTTTAGAGTGCCGAGTTTATCACTGCGCATGAAGAAATGACCACCTCCAACGTTTGGTTAATGTTTTATAAGCATTTTTAATTTTATTGCTTAAATCGCATTTACTCGGCGAGCTGAGCACTTTTTCTGAATTGTGCCGCTCCCGTCACTCTGGTTAGGTTGGCATCGAAAAAAACGCTCTCGGGTGCTTTAGAGTGCCGAGTTTATCACTGCGCATGAAGAAATGACCACCTCCAACGTTTGGTTTATGTTTTATAAGCATTTTTAATTTTATTGCTTAAATCGCATTTTCTCGGCGAGCTGAGCACTTTTTCTGAATTGTGCCGCTCCCGTCACTCTGGTTAGGTTGGCATGGAAAAAAACGCTCTCGGGTGCTTTAGAGTGCCGAGTTTATCACTGTGCATGAAGAAATGACCACCTCCAACGTTTGGTTTATGTTTTATAAGCATTTTTAATTTTATTGCTTAAATCGCATTTTCTCGGCGAGCTGAGCGCTTTTTCTGAATTGTGCCGCTCCCGTCACTCTGGTTAGGTTGGCATCGAAAAAAACGCTCTCGGGTGCTTTAGAGTGCCGAGTTTATTACTGCGTAATAAGAAATGACCATCTACAACGTTTGGTTTATGTTTTATAAGCATTTTTAATTTTATTGCTTAAATCGCATTTTCTCGGCGAGCTGAGCACTTTTTCTGAATTGTGCCGCTCCCGTCACTCTGGTTAGGTTGGCATCGAAAAAAACGCTCTCGGGTGCTTTAGAGTGCCGAGTTTATCACTGTGCATGAAGAAATGACCACCTCCAACGTTTGGTTTATGTTTTATAAGCATTTTTAATTTTATTGCTTAAATCGCATTTTCTCGGCGAGCTGAGCGCTTTTTCTGAATTGTGCCGCTCCCGTCACTCTGGTTAGGTTGGCATCGAAAAAAACGCTCTTGGGTGCTTTAGAGTGCCGAGTTTATCACTGCGCATGAAGAAATGACCACCTCCAACGTTTGGTTTATGTTTTATAAGCATTTTTAATTTTATTGCTTAAATCGCATTTTCTCGGCGAGCTGAGCACTTTTTCTGAATTGTGCCGCTCCCGTCACTCTGGTTAGGTTGGCATCGAAAAAAACGCTCTCGGGTGCTTTAGAGTGCCGAGTTTATCACTGCGCATGAAGAAATGACCAACTCCAACGTTTGGTTTATGTTTTATAAGCATTTTTAATTTTATTGCTTAAATCGCATTTTCTCGGCGACCTGAGCACTTTTTCTGAATTGTGCCGCTCCCGTCACTCTGGTTAGGTTGGCATCGAAAAAAACGCTCTCGGGTGCTTTAGAGTGCCGAGTTTATCACTGCGCATGAAGAAATGACCACCTCCAACGTTTGGTTTATGTTTTATAAGCATTTTTAATTTTATTGCTTAAATCGCATTTTCTCGGCGAGCTGAGCACTTTTTCTGAATTGTGCCGCTCCCGTCACTCTGGTTAGGTTGGCATCGAATAAAACGCTCTCGGGTGCTTTAGAGTGCCGAGTTTATCACTGCGCATGAAGAAATGACCACCTCCAACGTTTGGTTTATGTTTTATAAGCATTTTTAATTTTATTGCTTAAATCGCATTTTCTCGGCGAGCTGAGCACTTTTTCTGAATTGTGCCGCTCCCGTCACTCTGGTTAGGTTGGCATGGAAAAAAACGCTCTCGGGTGCTTTAGAGTGCCGAGTTTATCACTGCGCATGAAGAAATGACCACCTCCAACGTTTGGTTTATGTTTTATAAGCATTTTTAATTTTATTGCTTAAATCGCATTTTCTCGGCGAGCTGAGCACTTTTTCTGAATTGTGCCGCTCCCGTCACTCTGGTTAGGTTGGCATGGAAAAAAACGCTCTCGGGTGCTTTAGAGTGCCGAGTTTATTACTAAGTAATAAGAAATGACCATCTACAACGTTTGGTTTATGTTTTATAAGCATTTTAAATTTTATTGCTTAAATTGCATTTTCTCGGCGAGCTGAGCACTTTTTCTGAATTGTGCCGCTCCCGTCACTCTGGTTAGGTTGGCATCGAAAAAAACGCTCTCGGGTGCTTTAGAGTGCCGAGTTTATCACTGCGCATGAAGAAATGACCACCTCCAACGTTTGGTTTATGTTTTATAAGCATTTTTAATTTTATTGCTTAAATCGCATTTTCTCGGCGAGCTGAGCACTTTTTCTGAATTGTGCCGCTCCCGTCACTCTGGTTAGGTTGGCATCGAAAAAAACGCTCTCGGGTGCTTTAGAGTGCCGAGTTTATCACTGCGCATGAAGAAATGACCACCTCCAACGTTTGGTTTATGTTTTATAAGCATTTTTAATTTTATTGCTTAAATCGCATTTTCTCGGCGAGCTGAGCGCTTTTTCTGAATTGTGCCGCTCCCGTCACTCTGGTTAGGTTGGCATCGAAAAAAACGCTCTCGGGTGCTTTAGAGTGCCGAGTTTATCACTGCGCATGAAGAAATGACCACCTCCAACGTTTGGTTTATGTTTTATAAGCATTTTTAATTTTATTGCTTAAATCGCATTTTCTCGGCGAGCTGAGCGCTTTTTCTGAATTGTGCCGCTCCCGTCACTCTGGTTAGGTTGGCATCGAAAAAAACGCTCTCGGGTGCTTTAGAGTGCCGAGTTTATCACTGCGCATGAAGAAATGACCACCTCCAACGTTTGGTTTATGTTTTATAAGCATTTTTAATTTTATTGCTTAAATCGCATTTTCTCGGCGAGCTGAGCACTTTTTCTGAATTGTGCCGCTCCCGTCACTCTGGTTAGGTTGGCATCGAATAAAACGCTCTCGGGTGCTTTAGAGTCCCGAGTTTATCACTGCGCATGAAGAAATGACCACCTCCAACGTTTGGTTTATGTTTTATAAGCATTTTTAATTTTATTGCTTAAATCGCATTTTCTCGGCGAGCTGAGCACTTTTTCTGAATTGTGCCGCTCCCGTCACTCTGGTTAGGTTGGCATCGAAAAAAACGCTCTCGGGTGCTTTAGAGTGCCGAGTTTATCACTGCGCATGAAGAAATGACCACCTCCAACGTTTGGTTTATGTTTTATAAGCATTTTTAATTTTATTGCTTAAATCGCATTTTCTCGGCGAGCTGAGCACTTTTTCTGAATTGTGCCGCTCCCGTCACTCTGGTTAGGTTGGCATCGAAAAAAACGCTCTCGGGTGCTTTAGAGTGCCGAGTTTATCACTGTGCATGAAGAAATGACCACCTCCAACGTTTGGTTTATGTTTTATAAGCATTTTTAATTTTATTGCTTAAATCGCATTTTCTCGGCGAGTTGAGCGCTTTTTCTGAATTGTGCCGCTCCCGTCACTCTGGTTAGGTTGGCATGGAAAAAAACGCTCTCGGGTGCTTTAGAGTGCCGAGTTTATCACTGCGCATGAAGAAATGACCACCTCCAACGTTTGGTTTATGTTTTATAAGCATTTTTAATTTTATTGCTTAAATCGCATTTTCTCGGCGAGCTGAGCGCTTTTTCTGAATTGTGCCGCTCCCGTCACTCTGGTTAGGTTGGCATCGAAAAAAACGCTCTCGGGTGCTTTAGAGTGCCGAGTTTATCACTGCGCATGAAGAAATGACCACCTCCAACGTTTGGTTTATGTTTTATAAGCATTTTTAATTTTATTGCTTAAATCGCATTTACTCGGCGAGCTGAGCACTTTTTCTGAATTGTGCCGCTCCCGTCACTCTGGTTAGGTTGGCATCGAAAAAAACGCTCTCGGGTGCTTTAGAGTGCCGAGTTTATCACTGCGCATGAAGAAATGACCACCTCCAACGTTTGGTTTATGTTTTATAAGCATTTTTAATTTTATTGCTTAAATCGCATTTTCTCGGCGAGCTGAGCACTTTTTCTGAATTGTGCCGCTCCCGTCACTCTGGTTAGGTTGGCATGGAAAAAAACGCTCTCGGGTGCTTTAGAGTGCCGAGTTTATCACTGCGCATGAAGAAATGACCACCTCCAACGTTTGGTTTATGTTTTATAAGCATTTTTAATTTTATTGCTTAAATCGCATTTTCTCGGCGAGCTGAGCGCTTTTTCTGAATTGTGCCGCTCCCGTCACTCTGGTTAGGTTGGCATCGAATAAAACGCTCTCGGGTGCTTTAGAGTGCCGAGTTTATCACTGCGCATGAAGAAATGACCACCTCCAACGTTTGGTTTATGTTTTATAAGCATTTTTAATTTTATTGCTTAAATCGCATTTTCTCGGCGAGCTGAGCACTTTTTCTGAATTGTGCCGCTCCCGTCACTCTGGTTAGGTTGGCATGGAAAAAAACGCTCTCGGGTGCTTTAGAGTGCCGAGTTTATTACTGCGTAATAAGAAATGACCATCTACAACGTTTGGTTTATGTTTTATAAGCATTTTTAATTTTATTGCTTAAATCGCATTTTCTCGGCGAGCTGAGCACTTTTTCTGAATTGTGCCGCTCCCGTCACTCTGGTTAGGTTGGCATCGAAAAAAACGCTCTCGGGTGCTTTAGAGTGCCGAGTTTATCACTGCGCATGAAGAAATGACCACCTCCAACGTTTGGTTTATGTTTTATAAGCATTTTTAATTTTATTGCTTAAATCGCATTTTCTCGGCGAGCTGAGCACTTTTTCTGAATTGTGCCGCTCCCGTCACTCTGGTTAGGTTGGCATGGAAAAAAACGCTCTCGGGTGCTTTAGAGTGCCGAGTTTATTACTGCGTAATAAGAAATGACCATCTACAACGTTTGGTTTATGTTTTATAAGCATTTTTAATTTTATTGCTTAAATCGCATTTTCTCGGCGAGCTGAGCACTTTTTCTGAATTGTGCCGCTCCCGTCACTCTGTTTAGGTTGGCATGGAAAAAAACGCTCTCGGGTGCTTTAGAGTGCCGAGTTTATCACTGCACATGAAGAAAAGACCACCTCCAACGTTTGGTTTATGTTTTATAAGCATTTTTAATTTTATTGCTTAAATCGCATTTTCTCGGCGAGCTGAGCGCTTTTTCTGAATTGTGCCGCTCCCGTCACTCTGGTTAGGTTGGCATCGAAAAAAACGCTCTCGGGTGCTTTAGAGTGCCGAGTTTATTACTGCGTAATAAGAAATGACCATTTACAACGTTTGGTTTATGTTTTATAAGCATTTTTAATTTTATTGCTTAAATCGCATTTTCTCGGCGAGCTGAGCACTTTTTCTGAATTGTGCCGCTCCCGTCACTCTGGTTAGGTTGGCATCGAAAAAAACGCTCTCGGGTGCTTTAGAGTGCCGAGTTTATCACTGCGCATGAAGAAATGACCACCTCCAACGTTTGGTTTATGTTTTATAAGCATTTTTAATTTTATTGCTTAAATCGCATTTTCTCGGCGAGCTGAGCACTTTTTCTGAATTGTGCCGCTCCCGTCACTCTGGTTAGGTTGGCATCGAAAAAAACGCTCTCGGGTGCTTTAGAGTGCCGAGTTTATCACTGCGCATGAAGAAATGACCACCTCCAACGTTTGGTTTATGTTTTATAAGCATTTTTAATTTTATTGCTTAAATCGCATTTTCTCGGCGAGCTGAGCGCTTTTTCTGAATTGTGCCGCTCCCGTCACTCTGGTTAGGTTGGCATCGAAAAAAACGCTCTCGGGTGCTTTAGAGTGCCGAGTTTATCACTGCGCATGAAGAAATGACCACCTCCAACGTTTGGTTTATGTTTTATAAGCATTTTTAATTTTATTGCTTAAATCGCATTTTCTCGGCGAGCTGAGCACTTTTTCTGAATTGTGCCGCTCCCGTCACTCTGGTTAGGTTGGCATGGAAAAAAACGCTCTCGGGTGCTTTAGAGTGCCGAGTTTATCACTGTGCATGAAGAAATGACCACCTCCAACGTTTGGTTTATGTTTTATAAGCATTTTTAATTTTATTGCTTAAATCGCATTTTCTCGGCGAGCTGAGCACTTTTTCTGAATTGTGCCGCTCCCGTCACTCTGGTTAGGTTGGCATCGAAAAAAACGCTCTCGGGTGCTTTAGAGTGCCGAGTTTATCACTGTGCATGAAGAAATGACCACCTCCAACGTTTGGTTTATGTTTTATAAGCATTTTTAATTTTATTGCTTAAATCGCATTTTCTCGGCGAGCTGAGCGCTTTTTCTGAATTGTGCCGCTCCCGTCACTCTGGTTAGGTTGGCATCGAATAAAACGCTCTCGGGTGCTTTAGAGTGCCGAGTTTATCACTGCGCATGAAGAAATGACCACCTCCAACGTTTGGTTTATGTTTTATAAGCATTTTTAATTTTATTGCTTAAATCGCATTTTCTCGGCGAGCTGAGCACTTTTTCTGAATTGTGCCGCTCCCGTCACTCTGGTTAGGTTGGCATCGAAAAAAACGCTCTCGGGTGCTTTAGAGTGCCGAGTTTATCACTGCGCATGAAGAAATGACCAACTCCAACGTTTGGTTTATGTTTTATAAGCATTTTTAATTTTATTGCTTAAATCGCATTTTCTCGGCGAGCTGAGCACTTTTTCTGAATTGTGCCGCTCCCGTCACTCTGGTTAGGTTGGCATCGAAAAAAACGCTCTCGGGTGCTTTAGAGTGCCGAGTTTATCACTGCGCATGAAGAAATGACCACCTCCAACGTTTGGTTTATGTTTTATAAGCATTTTTAATTTTATTGCTTAAATCGCATTTTCTCGGCGAGCTGAGCACTTTTTCTGAATTGTGCCGCTCCCGTCACTCTGGTTAGGTTGGCATCGAATAAAACGCTCTCGGGTGCTTTAGAGTGCCGAGTTTATCACTGCGCATGAAGAAATGACCACCTCCAACGTTTGGTTTATGTTTTATAAGCATTTTTAATTTTATTGCTTAAATTGCATTTTCTCGGCGAGCTGAGCGCTTTTTCTGTATTGTGCCGCTCCCGTCACTCTGGTTAGGTTGGCATCGAAAAAACGCTCTCGGGTGCTTTAGAGTGCCGAGTTTATTACTGCGTAATAAGAAATGACCATTTACAACGTTTGGTTTATGTTTTATAAGCATTTTTAATTTTATTGCTTAAATCGCATTTTCTCGGCGAGCTGAGCACTTTTTCTGAATTGTGCCGCTCCCGTCACTCTGGTTAGGTTGGCATCGAAAAAAACGCTCTCGGGTGCTTTAGAGTGCCGAGTTTATCACTGTGCATGAAGAAATGACCACCTCCAATGTTTGGTTTATGTTTTATAAGCATTTTTAATTTTATTGCTTAAATCGCATTTTCTCGGCGAGCTGAGCGCTTTTTCTGAATTGTGCCGCTCCCGTCACTCTGGTTAGGTTGGCATCGAAAAAAACGCTCTCGGGTGCTTTAGAGTGCCGAGTTTATCACTGCGCATGAAGAAATGACCACCTCCAACGTTTGGTTTATGTTTTATAAGCATTTTTAATTTTATTGCTTAAATCGCATTTTCTCGGCGAGCTGAGCACTTTTTCTGAATTGTGCCGCTCCCGTCACTCTGGTTAGGTTGGCATCAAATAAAACGCTCTCGGGTGCTTTAGAGTGCCGAGTTTATCACTGCGCATGAAGAAATGACCACCTCCAACGTTTGGTTTATGTTTTATAAGCATTTTTAATTTTATTGCTTAAATCGCATTTTCTCGGCGAGCTGAGCACTTTTTCTGAATTGTGCCGCTCCCGTCACTCTGGTTAGGTTGGCATGAAAAAAAACGCTCTCGGGTGCTTTAGAGTGCCGAGTTTATCACTGCGCATGAAGAAATGACCACCTCCAACGTTTGGTTTATGTTTTATAAGCATTTTTAATTGTATTGCTTAAATCGCATTTTCTCGGCGAGCTGAGCACTTTTTCTGAATTGTGCCGCTCCCGTCACTCTGGTTAGGTTGGCATGGAAAAAAACGCTCTCGGGTGCTTTAGAGTGCCGAGTTTATTACTGCGTAATAAGAAATGACCATCTACAACGTTTGGTTTATGTTTTATAAGCATTTTAAATTTTATTGCTTAAATTGCATTTTCTCGGCGAGCTGAGCACTTTTTCTGAATTGTGCCGCTCGCGTCACTCTGGTTAGGTTGGCATCGAAAAAAACGCTCTCGGGTGCTTTAGAGTGCCGAGTTTATCACTGCGCATGAAGAAATGACCACCTCCAACGTTTGGTTTATGTTTTATAAGCATTTTTAATTTTATTGCTTAAATCGCATTTTCTCGGCGAGCTGAGCACTTTTTCTGAATTGTGCCGCTCCCGTCACTCTGGTTAGGTTGGCATGGAAAAAAACGCTCTCGGGTGCTTTAGAGTGCCGAGTTTATCACTGCGCATGAAGAAATGACCACCTCCAACGTTTGGTTTATGTTTTATAAGCATTTTTAATTTTATTGCTTAAATCGCATTTTCTCGGCGAGCTGAGCACTTTTTCTGAATTGTGCCGCTCCCGTCACTCTGGTTAGGTTGGCATGGAAAAAAACGCTCTCGGGTGCTTTAGAGTGCCGAGTTTATTACTGCGTAATAAGAAATGACCATCTACAACGTTTGGTTTATGTTTTATAAGCATTTTAAATTTTATTGCTTAAATTGCATTTTCTCGGCGAGCTGAGCACTTTTTCTGAATTGTGCCGCTCCCGTCACTCTGGTTAGGTTGGCATGGAAAAAAACGCTCTCGGGTGCTTTAGAGTGCCGAGTTTATCACTGCGCATGAAGAAATGACCACCTCCAACGTTTGGTTTATGTTTTATAAGCATTTTTAATTTTATTGCTTAAATCGCATTTTCTCGGCGAGCTGAGCACTTTTTCTGAATTGTGCCGCTCCCGTCACTCTGGTTAGGTTGGCATGGAAAAAAACGCTCTCGGGTGCTTTAGAGTGCCGAGTTTATCACTGCGCATGAAGAAATGACCACCTCCAACGTTTGGTTTATGTTTTATAAGCATTTTTAATTTTATTGCTTAAATCGCATTTTCTCGGCGAGCTGAGCACTTTTTCTGAATTGTGCCGCTCCCGTCACTCTGGTTAGGTTGGCATCGAAAAAACCGCTCTCGGGTGCTTTAGAGTGCCGAGTTTATCACTGCGCATGAAGAAATGACCACCTCCAACGTTTGGTTTATGTTTTATAAGCATTTTTAATTTTATTGCTTAAATCGCATTTTCTCGGCGAGCTGAGCACTTTTTCTGAATTGTGCCGCTCCCGTCACTCTGGTTAGGTTGGCATGGAAAAAAACGCTCTCGGGTGCTTTAGAGTGCCGAGTTTATCACTGTGCATGAAGAAATGACCACCTCCAACGTTTGGTTTATGTTTTATAAGCATTTTTAATTTTATTGCTTAAATCGCATTTTCTCGGCGAGCTGAGCACTTTTTCTGAATTGTGCCGCTCCCGTCACTCTGGTTAGGTTGGCATGGAAAAAAACGCTCTCGGGTGCTTTAGAGTGCCGAGTTTATTACTGCGTAATAAGAAATGACCATCTACAACGTTTGGTTTATGTTTTATAAGCATTTTTAATTTTATTGCTTAAATCGCATTTTCTCGGCGAGCTGAGCACTTTTTCTGAATTGTGCCGCTCCCGTCACTCTGTTTAGGTTGGCATGGAAAAAAACGCTCTCGGGTGCTTTAGAGTGCCGAGTTTATCACTGCGCATGAAGAAAAGACCACCTCCAACGTTTGGTTTATGTTTTATAAGCATTTTTAATTTTATTGCTTAAATCGCATTTTCTCGGCGAGCTGAGCACTTTTTCTGAATTGTGCCGCTCCTGTCACTCTGGTTAGGTTGGCATGGAAAAAAACGCTCTCGGGTGCTTTAGAGTGCCGAGTTTATCACTGCGCATGAAGAAATGACCACCTCCAACGTTTGGTTTATGTTTTATAAGCATTTTTAATTTTATTGCTTAAATCGCATTTTCTCGGCGAGCTGAGCACTTTTTCTGAATTGTGCCGCTCCCGTCACTCTGGTTAGGCATGGAAAAAAACGCTCTCGGGTGCTTTAGAGTGCCGAGTTTATCACTGCGCATGAAGAAATGGCCACCTCCAACGTTTGGTTTATGTTTTATAAGCATTTTTAATTTTATTGCTTAAATCGCATTTTCTCGGCGAGCTGAGCACTTTTTCTGAATTGTGCCGCTCCCGTCACTCTGGTTAGGTTGGCATGGAAAAAAACGCTCTCGGGTGCTTTAGAGTGCCGAGTTTATCACTGCGCATGAAGAAATGGCCACCTCCAACGTTTGGTTTATGTTTTATAAGCATTTCTAATTTTATTGCTTAAATCGCATTTTCTCGGCGAGCTGAGCACTTTTTCTGAATTGTGCCGCTCCCGTCACTCTGGTTAGGTTGGCATGGAAAAAAACGCTCTCGGGTGCTTTAGAGTGCCGAGTTTATCACTGCGCATGAAGAAATGACCACCTCCAACGTTTGGTTTATGTTTTATAAGCATTTTTAATTTTATTGCTTAAATCGCATTTTCTCGGCGAGCTGAGCGCTTTTTCTGAATTGTGCCGCTCCCGTCACTCTGGTTAGGTTGGCATCGAAAAAAACGCTCTCGGGTGCTTTAGAGTGCCGAGTTTATCACTGCGCATGAAGAAATGACCACCTCCAACGTTTGGTTTATGTTTTATAAGCATTTTTAATTTTATTGCTTAAATCGCATTTTCTCGGCGAGCTGAGCACTTTTTCTGAATTGTGCCGCTCCCGTCACTCTGGTTAGGTTGGCATCGAAAAAAACGCTCTCGGGTGCTTTAGAGTGCCGAGTTTATCACTGCGCATGAAGAAATGACCACCTCCAACGTTTGGTTTATGTTTTATAAGCATTTTTAATTTTATTGCTTAAATCGCATTTTCTCGGCGAGCTGAGCGCTTTTTCTGAATTGTGCCGCTCCCGTCACTCTGGTTAGGTTGGCATCGAAAAAAACGCTCTCGGGTGCTTTAGAGTGCCGAGTTTATCACTGCGCATGAAGAAATGACCACCTCCAACGTTTGGTTTATGTTTTATAAGCATTTTTAATTTTATTGCTTAAATCGCATTTTCTCGGCGAGCTGAGCGCTTTTTCTGAATTGTGCCGCTCCCGTCACTCTGGTTAGGTTGGCATCGAAAAAAACGCTCTCGGGTGCTTTAGAGTGCCGAGTTTATCACTGCGCATGAAGAAATGACCACCTCCAACGTTTGGTTTATGTTTTATAAGCATTTTTAATTTTATTGCTTAAATCGCATTTTCTCGGCGAGCTGAGCACTTTTTCTGAATTGTGCCGCTCCCGTCACTCTGGTTAGGTTGGCATCGAATAAAACGCTCTCGGGTGCTTTAGAGTCCCGAGTTTATCACTGCGCATGAAGAAATGACCACCTCCAACGTTTGGTTTATGTTTTATAAGCATTTTTAATTTTATTGCTTAAATCGCATTTTCTCGGCGAGCTGAGCACTTTTTCTGAATTGTGCCGCTCCCGTCACTCTGGTTAGGTTGGCATCGAAAAAAACGCTCTCGGGTGCTTTAGAGTGCCGAGTTTATCACTGCGCATGAAGAAATGACCACCTCCAACGTTTGGTTTATGTTTTATAAGCATTTTTAATTTTATTGCTTAAATCGCATTTTCTCGGCGAGCTGAGCACTTTTTCTGAATTGTGCCGCTCCCGTCACTCTGGTTAGGTTGGCATCGAAAAAAACGCTCTCGGGTGCTTTAGAGTGCCGAGTTTATCACTGTGCATGAAGAAATGACCACCTCCAACGTTTGGTTTATGTTTTATAAGCATTTTTAATTTTATTGCTTAAATCGCATTTTCTCGGCGAGCTGAGCGCTTTTTCTGAATTGTGCCGCTCCCGTCACTCTGGTTAGGTTGGCATGGAAAAAAACGCTCTCGGGTGCTTTAGAGTGCCGAGTTTATCACTGCGCATGAAGAAATGACCACCTCCAACGTTTGGTTTATGTTTTATAAGCATTTTTAATTTTATTGCTTAAATCGCATTTTCTCGGCGAGCTGAGCGCTTTTTCTGAATTGTGCCGCTCCCGTCACTCTGGTTAGGTTGGCATCGAAAAAAACGCTCTCGGGTGCTTTAGAGTGCCGAGTTTATCACTGCGCATGAAGAAATGACCACCTCCAACGTTTGGTTTATGTTTTATAAGCATTTTTAATTTTATTGCTTAAATCGCATTTTCTCGGCGAGCTGAGCACTTTTTCTGAATTGTGCCGCTCCCGTCACTCTGGTTAGGTTGGCATCGAAAAAAACGCTCTCGGGTGCTTTAGAGTGCCGAGTTTATCACTGTGCATGAAGAAATGACCACCTCCAACGTTTGGTTTATGTTTTATAAGCATTTTTAATTTTATTGCTTAAATCGCATTTTCTCGGCGAGCTGAGCGCTTTTTCTGAATTGTGCCGCTCCCGTCACTCTGGTTAGGTTGGCATCGAAAAAAACGCTCTCGGGTGCTTTAGAGTGCCGAGTTTATCACTGCGCATGAAGAAATGACCACCTCCAACGTTTGGTTTATGTTTTATAAGCATTTTTAATTTTATTGCTTAAATCGCATTTTCTCGGCGAGCTGAGCACTTTTTCTGAATTGTGCCGCTCCCGTCACTCTGGTTAGGTTGGCATCGAAAAAAACGCTCTCGGGTGCTTTAGAGTGCCGAGTTTATCACTGCGCATGAAGAAATGACCACCTCCAACGTTTGGTTTATGTTTTATAAGCATTTTTAATTTTATTGCTTAAATCGCATTTTCTCGGCGAGCTGAGCGCTTTTTCTGAATTGTGCCGCTCCCGTCACTCTGGTTAGGTTGGCATCGAAAAAAACGCTCTCGGGTGCTTTAGAGTGCCGAGTTTATCACTGCGCATGAAGAAATGACCACCTCCAACGTTTGGTTTATGTTTTATAAGCATTTTTAATTTTATTGCTTAAATCGCATTTTCTCGGCGAGCTGAGCGCTTTTTCTGAATTGTGCCGCTCCCGTCACTCTGGTTAGGTTGGCATCGAAAAAAACGCTCTCGGGTGCTTTAGAGTGCCGAGTTTATCACTGCGCATGAAGAAATGACCACCTCCAACGTTTGGTTTATGTTTTATAAGCATTTTTAATTTTATTGCTTAAATCGCATTTTCTCGGCGAGCTGAGCACTTTTTCTGAATTGTGCCGCTCCCGTCACTCTGGTTAGGTTGGCATCGAATAAAACGCTTTCGGGTGCTTTAGAGTCCCGAGTTTATCACTGCGCATGAAGAAATGACCACCTCCAACGTTTGGTTTATGTTTTATAAGCATTTTTAATTTTATTGCTTAAATCGCATTTTCTCGGCGAGCTGAGCACTTTTTCTGAATTGTGCCGCTCCCGTCACTCTGGTTAGGTTGGCATCGAAAAAAACGCTCTCGGGTGCTTTAGAGTGCCGAGTTTATCACTGCGCATGAAGAAATGACCACCTCCAACGTTTGGTTTATGTTTTATAAGCATTTTTAATTTTATTGCTTAAATCGCATTTTCTCGGCGAGCTGAGCACTTTTTCTGAATTGTGCCGCTCCCGTCACTCTGGTTAGGTTGGCATCGAAAAAAACGCTCTCGGGTGCTTTAGAGTGCCGAGTTTATCACTGTGCATGAAGAAATGACCATATCCAACGTTTGGTTTATGTTTTATAAGCATTTTTAATTTTATTGCTTAAATCGCATTTTCTCGGCGAGCTGAGCGCTTTTTCTGAATTGTGCCGCTCCCGTCACTCTGGTTAGGTTGGCATGGAAAAAAACGCTCTCGGGTGCTTTAGAGTGCCGAGTTTATCACTGCGCATGAAGAAATGACCACCTCCAACGTTTGGTTTATGCTTTATAAGCATTTTTAATTTTATTGCTTAAATCGCATTTTCTCGGCGAGCTGAGCGCTTTTTCTGAATTGTGCCGCTCCCGTCACTCTGGTTAGGTTGGCATCGAAAAAAACGCTCTCGGGTGCTTTAGAGTGCCGAGTTTATCACTGCGCATGAAGAAATGACCACCTCCAACGTTTGGTTTATGTTTTATAAGCATTTTTAATTTTATTGCTTAAATCGCATTTACTCGGCGAGCTGAGCACTTTTTCTGAATTGTGCCGCTCCCGTCACTCTGGTTAGGTTGGCATCGAAAAAAACGCTCTTGGGTGCTTTAGAGTGCCGAGTTTATCACTGCGCATGAAGAAATGACCACCTCCAACGTTTGGTTTATGTTTTATAAGCATTTTTAATTTTATTGCTTAAATCGCATTTTCTCGGCGAGCTGAGCACTTTTTCTGAATTGTGCCGCTCCCGTCACTCTGGTTAGGTTGGCATGGAAAAAAACGCTCTCGGGTGCTTTAGAGTGCCGAGTTTATCACCGCGCATGAAGAAATGACCACCTCCAACGTTTGGTTTATGTTTTATAAGCATTTTTAATTTTATTGCTTAAATCGCATTTTCTCGGCGAGCTGAGCGCTTTTTCTGAATTGTGCCGCTCCCGTCACTCTGGTTAGGTTGGCATCGAATAAAACGCTCTCGGGTGCTTTAGAGTGCCGAGTTTATCACTGCGCATGAAGAAATGACCACCTCCAACGTTTGGTTTATGTTTTATAAGCATTTTTAATTTTATTGCTTAAATCGCATTTTCTCGGCGAGCTGAGCACTTTTTCTGAATTGTGCCGCTCCCGTCACTCTGGTTAGGTTGGCATGGAAAAAAACGCTCTCGGGTGCTTTAGAGTGCCGAGTTTATTACTGCGTAATAAGAAATGACCATCTACAACGTTTGGTTTATGTTTTATAAGCATTTTTAATTTTATTGCTTAAATCGCATTTTCTCGGCGAGCTGAGCACTTTTTCTGAATTGTGCCGCTCCCGTCACTCTGGTTAGGTTGGCATGGAAAAAAACGCTCTCGGGTGCTTTAGAGTGCCGAGTTTATCACTGCGCATGAAGAAATGACCACCTCCAACGTTTGGTTTATGTTTTATAAGCATTTTTAATTTTATTGCTTAAATCGCATTTTCTCGGCGAGCTGAGCACTTTTTCTGAATTGTGCCGCTCCCGTCACTCTGGTTAGGTTGGCATCGAAAAAAACGCTCTCGGGTGCTTTAGAGTGCCGAGTTTATCACTGCGCATGAAGAAATGACCACCTCCAACGTTTGGTTTATGTTTTATAAGCATTTTTAATTTTATTGCTTAAATCGCATTTTCTCGGCGAGCTGAGCACTTTTTCTGAATTGTGCCGCTCCCGTCACTCTGGTTAGGTTGGCATCGAAAAAAACGCTCTCGGGTGCTTTAGAGTGCCGAGTTTATCACTGCGCATGAAGAAATGACCACCTCCAACGTTTGGTTTATGTTTTATAAGCATTTTTAATTTTATTGCTTAAATCGCATTTTCTCGGCGAGCTGAGCACTTTTTCTGAATTGTGCCGCTCCCGTCACTCTGGTTAGGTTGGCATCGAAAAAAACGCTCTCGGGTGCTTTAGAGTGCCGAGTTTATCACTGCGCATGAAGAAATGACCACCTCCAACGTTTGGTTTATGTTTTATAAGCATTTTTAATTTTATTGCTTAAATCGCATTTTCTCGGCGAGCTGAGCACTTTTTCTGAATTGTGCCGCTCCCGTCACTCTGGTTAGGTTGGCATGGAAAAAAACGCTCTCGGGTGCTTTAGAGTGCCGAGTTTATTACTGCGTAATAAGAAATGACCATCTACAACGTTTGGTTTATGTTTTATAAGCATTTTTAATTTTATTGCTTAAATCGCATTTTCTCGGCGAGCTGAGCACTTTTTCTGAATTGTGCCGCTCCCGTCACTCTGTTTAGGTTGGCATGGAAAAAAACGCTCTCGGGTGCTTTAGAGTGCCGAGTTTATCACTGCACATGAAGAAAAGACCACCTCCAACGTTTGGTTTATGTTTTATAAGCATTTTTAATTTTATTGCTTAAATCGCATTTTCTCGGCGAGCTGAGCGCTTTTTCTGAATTGTGCCGCTCCCGTCACTCTGGTTAGGTTGGCATCGAAAAAAACGCTCTCGGGTGCTTTAGAGTGCCGAGTTTATTACTGCGTAATAAGAAATGACCATTTACAACGTTTGGTTTATGTTTTATAAGCATTTTTAATTTTATTGCTTAAATCGCATTTTCTCGGCGAGCTGAGCACTTTTTCTGAATTGTGCCGCTCCCGTCACTCTGGTTAGGTTGGCATCGAAAAAAACGCTCTCGGGTGCTTTAGAGTGCCGAGTTTATCACTGTGCATGAAGAAATGACCACCTCCAACGTTTGGTTTATGTTTTATAAGCATTTTTAATTTTATTGCTTAAATCGCATTTTCTCGGCGAGCTGAGCGCTTTTTCTGAATTGTGCCGCTCCCGTCACTCTGGTTAGGTTGGCATCGAAAAAAACGCTCTCGGGTGCTTTAGAGTGCCGAGTTTATTACTGCGTAATAAGAAATGACCATCTACAACGTTTGGTTTATGTTTTATAAGCATTTTTAATTTTATTGCTTAAATCGCATTTTCTCGGCGAGCTGAGCACTTTTTCTGAATTGTGCCGCTCCCGTCACTCTGGTTAGGTTGGCATCGAAAAAAACGCTCTCGGGTGCTTTAGAGTGCCGAGTTTATCACTGTGCATGAAGAAATGACCACCTCCAACGTTTGGTTTATGTTTTATAAGCATTTTTAATTTTATTGCTTAAATCGCATTTTCTCGGCGAGCTGAGCGCTTTTTCTGAATTGTGCCGCTCCCGTCACTCTGGTTAGGTTGGCATCGAAAAAAACGCTCTTGGGTGCTTTAGAGTGCCGAGTTTATCACTGCGCATGAAGAAATGACCACCTCCAACGTTTGGTTTATGTTTTATAAGCATTTTTAATTTTATTGCTTAAATCGCATTTTCTCGGCGAGCTGAGCACTTTTTCTGAATTGTGCCGCTCCCGTCACTCTGGTTAGGTTGGCATCGAAAAAAACGCTCTCGGGTGCTTTAGAGTGCCGAGTTTATCACTGCGCATGAAGAAATGACCAACTCCAACGTTTGGTTTATGTTTTATAAGCATTTTTAATTTTATTGCTTAAATCGCATTTTCTCGGCGAGCTGAGCACTTTTTCTGAAATGTGCCGCTCCCGTCACTCTGGTTAGGTTGGCATCGAAAAAAACGCTCTCGGGTGCTTTAGAGTGCCGAGTTTATCACTGCGCATGAAGAAATGACCACCTCCAACGTTTGGTTTATGTTTTATAAGCATTTTTAATTTTATTGCTTAAATCGCATTTTCTCGGCGAGCTGAGCACTTTTTCTGAATTGTGCCGCTCCCGTCACTCTGGTTAGGTTGGCATCGAATAAAACGCTCTCGGGTGCTTTAGAGTGCCGAGTTTATCACTGCGCATGAAGAAATGACCACCTCCAACGTTTGGTTTATGTTTTATAAGCATTTTTAATTTTATTGCTTAAATCGCATTTTCTCGGCGAGCTGAGCACTTTTTCTGAATTGTGCCGCTCCCGTCACTCTGGTTAGGTTGGCATCCAAAAAAACGCTCTCGGGTGCTTTAGAGTGCCGAGTTTATCACTGCGCATGAAGAAATGACCACCTCCAACGTTTGGTTTAGGTTTTATAAGCATTTTTAATTTTATTGCTTAAATCGCATTTTCTCGGCGAGCTGAGCGCTTTTTCTGAATTGTGCCGCTCCCGTCACTCTGGTTAGGTTGGCATCGAAAAAAACGCTCTCGGGTGCTTTAGAGTGCCGAGTTTATCACTGTGCATGAAGAAATGACCACCTCCAACGTTTGGTTTATGTTTTATAAGCATTTTTAATTTTATTGCTTAAATCGCATTTTCTCGGCGAGCTGAGCACTTTTTCTGAATTGTGCCGCTCCCGTCACTCTGGTTAGGTTGGCATGGAAAAAAACGCTCTCGGGTGCTTTAGAGTGCCGAGTTTATCACTGCGCATGAAGAAATGACCACCTCCAACGTTTGGTTTATGTTTTATAAGCATTTTTAATTTTATTGCTTAAATCGCATTTTCTCGGCGAGCTGAGCACTTTTTCTGAATTGTGCCGCTCCCGTCACTCTGGTTAGGTTGGCATGGAAAAAAACGCTCTCGGGTGCTTTAGAGTGCCGAGTTTATCACTGTGCATGAAGAAATGACCACCTCCAACGTTTGGTTTATGTTTTATAAGCATTTTTAATTTTATTGCTTAAATCGCATTTTCTCGGCGAGCTGAGCACTTTTTCTGAATTGTGCCGCTCCCGTCACTCTGGTTAGGTTGGCATCGAAAAAAACGCTCTCGGGTGCTTTAGAGTGCCGAGTTTATCACTGCGCATGAAGAAATGACCACCTCCAACGTTTGGTTTATGTTTTATAAGCATTTTTAATTTTATTGCTTAAATCGCATTTTCTCGGCGAGCTGAGCACTTTTTCTGAATTGTGCCGCTCCCGTCACTCTGGTTAGGTTGGCATGGAAAAAAACGCTCTCGGGTGCTTTAGAGTGCCGAGTTTATTACTGCGTAATAAGAAATGACCATCTACAACGTTTGGTTTATATTTTATAAGCATTTTTAATTTTATTGCTTAAATCGCATTTTCTCGGCGAGCTGAGCACTTTTTCTGAATTGTGCCGCTCCCGTCACTCTGTTTAGGTTGGCATGGAAAAAAACGCTCTCGGGTGCTTTAGAGTGCCGAGTTTATCACTGCGCATGAAGAAAAGACCACCTCCAACGTTTGGTTTATGTTTTATAAGCATTTTTAATTTTATTGCTTAAATCGCATTTTCTCGGCGAGCTGAGCGCTTTTTCTGTATTGTGCCGCTCCCGTCACTCTGGTTAGGTTGGCATCGAAAAAACGCTCTCGGGTGCTTTAGAGTGCCGAGTTTTTTACTGCGTAATAAGAAATGACCATTTACAACGTTTGGTTTATGTTTTATAAGCATTTTTAATTTTATTGCTTAAATCGCATTTTCTCGGCGAGCTGAGCACTTTTTCTGAATTGTGCCGCTCCCGTCACTCTGGTTAGGTTGGCATCGAAAAAAACGCTCTCGGGTGCTTTAGAGTGCCGAGTTTATCACTGTGCATGAAGAAATGACCACCTCCAACGTTTGGTTTATGTTTTATAAGCATTTTTAATTTTATTGCTTAAATCGCATTTTCTCGGCGAGCTGAGCGCTTTTTCTGAATTGTGCCGCTCCCGTCACTCTGGTTAGGTTGGCATCGAAAAAAACGCTCTCGGGTGCTTTAGAGTGCCGAGTTTATCACTGCGCATGAAGAAATGACCACCTCCAACGTTTGGTTTATGTTTTATAAGCATTTTTAATTTTATTGCTTAAATCGCATTTTCTCGGCGAGCTGAGCACTTTTTCTGAATTGTGCCGCTCCCGTCACTCTGGTTAGGTTGGCATCAAATAAAACGCTCTCGGGTGCTTTAGAGTGCCGAGTTTATCACTGCGCATGAAGAAATGACCACCTCCAACGTTTGGTTTATGTTTTATAAGCATTTTTAATTTTATTGCTTAAATCGCATTTTCTCGGCGAGCTGAGCACTTTTTCTGAATTGTGCCGCTCCCGTCACTCTGGTTAGGTTGGCATGGAAAAAAACGCTCTCGGGTGCTTTAGAGTGCCGAGTTTATCACTGCGCATGAAGAAATGACCACCTCCAACGTTTGGTTTATGTTTTATAAGCATTTTTAATTTTATTGCTTAAATCGCATTTTCTCGGCGAGCTGAGCACTTTTTCTGAATTGTGCCGCTCCCGTCACTCTGGTTAGGTTGGCATCGAAAAAAACGCTCTCGGGTGCTTTAGAGTGCCGAGTTTATCACTGCGCATGAAGAAATGACCACCTCCAACGTTTGGTTTATGTTTTATAAGCATTTTTAATTTTATTGCTTAAATCGCATTTTCTCGGCGAGCTGAGCGCTTTTTCAGAATTGTGCCGCTCCCGTCACTCTGGTTAGGTTGGCATCGAAAAAAACGCTCTCGGGTGCTTTAGAGTGCCGAGTTTATCACTGCGCATGAAGAAATGACCACCTCCAACGTTTGGTTTATGTTTTATAAGCATTTTTAATTTTATTGCTTAAATCGCATTTTCTCGGCGAGCTGAGCACTTTTTCTGAATTGTGCCGCTCCCGTAACTCTGGTTAGGTTGGCATCAAATAAAACGCTCTCGGGTGCTTTAGAGTGCCGAGTTTATCACTGCGCATGAAGAAATGACCACCTCCAACGTTTGGTTTATGTTTTATAAGCATTTTTAATTTTATTGCTTAAATCGCATTTTCTCGGCGAGCTGAGCACTTTTTCTGAATTGTGCCGCTCCCGTCACTCTGGTTAGGTTGGCATGGAAAAAAACGCTCTCGGGTGCTTTAGAGTGCCGAGTTTATCACTGCGCATGAAGAAATGACCACCTCCAACGTTTGGTTTATGTTTTATAAGCATTTTTAATTTTATTGCTTAAATCGCATTTTCTCGGCGAGCTGAGCACTTTTTCTGAATTGTGCCGCTCCCGTCACTCTGGTTAGGTTGGCATGGAAAAAAACGCTCTCGGGTGCTTTAGAGTGCCGAGTTTATTACTGCGTAATAAGAAATGACCATCTACAACGTTTGGTTTATGTTTTATAAGCATTTTAAATTTTATTGCTTAAATTGCATTTTCTCGGCGAGCTGAGCACTTTTTCTGAATTGTGCCGCTCCCGTCACTCTGGTTAGGTTGGCATCGAAAAAAACGCTCTCGGGTGCTTTAGAGTGCCGAGTTTATCACTGCGCATGAAGAAATGACCACCTCCAACGTTTGGTTTATGTTTTATAAGCATTTTTAATTTTATTGCTTAAATCGCATTTTCTCGGCGAGCTGAGCACTTTTTCTGAATTGTGCCGCTCCCGTCACTCTGGTTAGGTTGGTACCGAAAAAAACGCTCTCGGGTGCTTTAGAGTGCCGAGTTTATCACTGTGCATGAAGAAATGACCACCTCCAACGTTTGGTTTATGTTTTATAAGCATTTTTAATTTTATTGCTTAAATCGCATTTTCTCGGCGAGCTGAGCGCTTTTTCTGAATTGTGCCGCTCCCGTCACTCTGGTTAGGTTGGCATCGAAAAAAACGCTCTCGGGTGCTTTAGAGTGCCGAGTTTATCACTGTGCATGAAGAAATGACCACCTCCAACGTTTGGTTTATGTTTTATAAGCATTTTTAATTTTATTGCTTAAATCGCATTTTCTCGGCGAGCTGAGCACTTTTTCTGAATTGTGCCGCTCCCGTCACTCTGGTTAGGTTGGCATGGAAAAAAACGCTCTCGGGTGCTTTAGAGTGCCGAGTTTATCACTGCACATGAAGAAATGACCACCTCCAACGTTTGGTTTATGTTTTATAAGCATTTTTAATTGTATTGCTTAAATCGCATTTTCTCGGCGAGCTGAGCACTTTTTCTGAATTGTGCCGCTCCCGTCACTCTGGTTAGGTTGGCATGGAAAAAAACGCTCTCGGGTGCTTTAGAGTGCCGAGTTTATTACTGCGTAATAAGAAATGACCATCTACAACGTTTGGTTTATGTTTTATAAGCATTTTTAATTTTATTGCTTAAATCGCATTTTCTCGGCGAGCTGAGCACTTTTTCTGAATTGTGCCGCTCCCGTCACTCTGGTTAGGTTGGCATCGAAAAAAACGCTCTCGGGTGCTTTAGAGTGCCGAGTTTATCACTGCGCATGAAGAAATGACCACCTCCAACGTTTGGTTTATGTTTTATAAGCATTTTTAATTTTATTGCTTAAATCGCATTTTCTCGGCGAGCTGAGCACTTTTTCTGAATTGTGCCGCTCCCGTCACTCTGGTTAGGTTGGCATGGAAAAAAACGCTCTCGGGTGCTTTAGAGTGCCGAGTTTATCACTGCGCATGAAGAAATGGCCACCTCCAACGTTTGGTTTATGTTTTATAAGCATTTTTAATTTTATTGCTTAAATCGCATTTTCTCGGCGAGCTGAGCACTTTTTCTGAATTGTGCCGCTCCCGTCACTCTGGTTAGGTTGGCATCGAAAAAAACGCTCTCGGGTGCTTTAGAGTGCCGAGTTTATCACTGCGCATGAAGAAATGACCACCTCCAACGTTTGGTTTATGTTTTATAAGCATTTTTAATTTTATTGCTTAAATCGCATTTTCTCGGCGAGCTGAGCACTTTTTCTGAATTGTGCCGCTCCCGTCACTCTGGTTAGGTTGGCATGGAAAAAAACGCTCTCGGGTGCTTTAGAGTGCCGAGTTTATTACTGCGTAATAAGAAATGACCATCTACAACGTTTGGTTTATGTTTTATAAGCATTTTTAATTTTATTGCTTAAATCGCATTTTCTCGGCGAGCTGAGCACTTTTTCTGAATTGTGCCGCTCCCGTCACTCTGTTTAGGTTGGCATGGAAAAAAACGCTCTCGGGTGCTTTAGAGTGCCGAGTTTATCACTGCGCATGAAGAAAAGACCACCTCCAACGTTTGGTTTATGTTTTATAAGCATTTTTAATTTTATTGCTTAAATCGCATTTTCTCGGCGAGCTGAGCACTTTTTCTGAATTGTGCCGCTCCTGTCACTCTGGTTAGGTTGGCATGGAAAAAAACGCTCTCGGGTGCTTTAGAGTGCCGAGTTTATCACTGCGCATGAAGAAATGACCACCTCCAACGTTTGGTTTATGTTTTATAAGCATTTTTAATTTTATTGCTTAAATCGCATTTTCTCGGCGAGCTGAGCACTTTTTCTGAATTGTGCCGCTCCCGTCACTCTGGTTAGGTTGGCATGGAAAAAAACGCTCTCGGGTGCTTTAGAGTGCCGAGTTTATCACTGCGCATGAAGAAATGACCACCTCCAACGTTTGGTTTATGTTTTATAAGCATTTTTAATTTTATTGCTTAAATCGCACTTTCTCGGCGAGCTGAGCACTTTTTCTGAATTGTGCCGCTCCCGTCACTCTGGTTAGGTTGGCATGGAAAAAAACGCTCTCGGGTGCTTTAGAGTGCCGAGTTTATTACTGCGTAATAAGAAATGACCATCTACAACGTTTGGTTTATGTTTTATAAGCATTTTTAATTTTATTGCTTAAATCGCATTTTCTCGGCGAGCTGAGCACTTTTTCTGAATTGTGCCGCTCCCGTCACTCTGTTTAGGTTGGCATGGAAAAAAACACTCTCGGGTGCTTTAGAGTGCCGAGTTTATCACTGCGCATGAAGAAAAGACCACCTCCAACGTTTGGTTTATGTTTTATAAGCATTTTTAATTTTATTGCTTAAATCGCATTTTCTCGGCGAGCTGAGCACTTTTTCTGAATTGTGCCGCTCCCGTCACTCTGGTTAGGTTGGCATGGAAAAAAACGCTCTCGGGTGCTTTAGAGTGCCGAGTTTATTACTGCGTAATAAGAAATGACCATCTACAACGTTTGGTTTATGTTTTATAAGCATTTTTAATTTTATTGCTTAAATCGCATTTTCTCGGCGAGCTGAGCACTTTTTCTGAATTGTGCCGCTCCCGTCACTCTGGTTAGGTTGGCATCGAAAAAAACGCTCTCGGGTGCTTTAGAGTGCCGAGTTTATCACTGCGCATGAAGAAATGACCACCTCCAACGTTTGGTTTATGTTTTATAAGCATTTTTAATTTTATTGCTTAAATCGCATTTTCTCGGCGAGCTGAGCACTTTTTCTGAATTGTGCCGCTCCCGTCACTCTGGTTAGGTTGGCATGGAAAAAAACGCTCTCGGGTGCTTTAGAGTGCCGAGTTTATCACTGCGCATGAAGAAATGGCCACCTCCAACGTTTGGTTTATGTTTTATAAGCATTTTTAATTTTATTGCTTAAATCGCATTTTCTCGGCGAGCTGAGCACTTTTTCTGAATTGTGCCGCTCCCGTCACTCTGGTTAGGTTGGCATCGAAAAAAACGCTCTCGGGTGCTTTAGAGTGCCGAGTTTATCACTGCGCATGAAGAAATGACCACCTCCAACGTTTGGTTTATGTTTTATAAGCATTTTTAATTTTATTGCTTAAATCGCATTTTCTCGGCGAGCTGAGCACTTTTTCTGAATTGTGCCGCTCCCGTCACTCTGGTTAGGTTGGCATCGAAAAAAACGCTCTCGGGTGCTTTAGAGTGCCGAGTTTATTACTGCGTAATAAGAAATGACCATCTACAACGTTTGGTTTATGTTTTATAAGCATTTTTAATTTTATTGCTTAAATCGCATTTTCTCGGCGAGCTGAGCACTTTTTCTGAATTGTGCCGCTCCCGTCACTCTGTTTAGGTTGGCATGGAAAAAAACGCTCTCGGGTGCTTTAGAGTGCCGAGTTTATCACTGCGCATGAAGAAAAGACCACCTCCAACGTTTGGTTTATGTTTTATAAGCATTTTTAATTTTATTGCTTAAATCGCATTTTCTCGGCGAGCTGAGCACTTTTTCTGAATTGTGCCGCTCCTGTCACTCTGGTTAGGTTGGCATGGAAAAAATTGCTCTCGGGTGCTTTAGAGTGCCGAGTTTATCACTGCGCATGAAGAAATGACCACCTCCAACGTTTGGTTTATGTTTTATAAGCATTTTTAATTTTATTGCTTAAATCGCATTTTCTCGGCGAGCTGAGCACTTTTTCTGAATTGTGCCGCTCCCGTCACTCTGGTTAGGTTGGCATGGAAAAAAACGCTCTCGGGTGCTTTAGAGTGCCGAGTTTATCACTGCGCATGAAGAAATGACCACCTCCAACGTTTGGTTTATGTTTTATAAGCATTTTTAATTTTATTGCTTAAATCGCATTTTCTCGGCGAGCTGAGCACTTTTTCTGAATTGTGCCGCTCCCGTCACTCTGGTTAGGTTGGCATGGAAAAAAACGCTCTCGGGTGCTTTAGAGTGCCGAGTTTATTACTGCGTAATAAGAAATGACCATCTACAACGTTTGGTTTATGTTTTATAAGCATTTTTAATTTTATTGCTTAAATCGCATTTTCTCGGCGAGCTGAGCACTTTTTCTGAATTGTGCCGCTCCCGTCACTCTGTTTAGGTTGGCATGGAAAAAAACACTCTCGGGTGCTTTAGAGTGCCGAGTTTATCACTGCGCATGAAGAAAAGACCACCTCCAACGTTTGGTTTATGTTTTATAAGCATTTTTAATTTTATTGCTTAAATCGCATTTTCTCGGCGAGCTGAGCACTTTTTCTGAATTGTGCCGCTCCTGTCACTCTGGTTAGGTTGGCATGGAAAAAAACGCTCTCGGGTGCTTTAGAGTGCCGAGTTTATCACTGTGCATGAAGAAATGACCACCTCCAACGTTTGGTTTATGTTTTATAAGCATTTTTAATTTTATTGCTTAAATCGCATTTTCTCGGCGAGCTGAGCACTTTTTCTGAATTGTGCCGCTCCCGTCACTCTGGTTAGGTTGGCATGGAAAAAAACGCTCTCGGGTGCTTTAGAGTGCCGAGTTTATCACTGCGCATGAAGAAATGGCCACCTCCAACGTTTGGTTTATGTTTTATAAGCATTTTTAATTTTATTGCTTGAATCGCATTTTCTCGGCGAGCTGAGCACTTTTTCTGAATTGTGCCGCTCCCGTCACTCTGGTTAGGTTGGCATGGAAAAAAACGCTCTCGGGTGCTTTAGAGTGCCGAGTTTATCACTGCGCATGAAGAAATGGCCACCTCCAACGTTTGGTTTATGTTTTATAAGCATTTTTAATTTTATTGCTTAAATCGCATTTTCTCGGCGAGCTGAGCACTTTTTCTGAATTGTGCCGCTCCCGTCACTCTGGTTAGGTTGGCATGGAAAAAAACGCTCTCGGGTGCTTTAGAGTGCCGAGTTTATCACTGCGCATGAAGAAATGACCACCTCCAACGTTTGGTTTATGTTTTATAAGCATTTTTAATTTTATTGCTTAAATCGCATTTTCTCGGCGAGCTGAGCACTTTTTCTGAATTGTGCCGCTCCCGTCACTCTGGTTAGGTTGGCATCGAAAAAAACGCTCTCGGGTGCTTTAAAGTGCCGAGTTTATCACTGCGCATGAAGAAATGACCACCTCCAATATTTGGTTTATGTTTTATAAGCATTTTTAATTTTATTGCTTAAATCGCATTTTCTCGGCGAGCTGAGCACTTTCTGAATTGTGCCGCTCCCGTCACTCTGGTTAGGTTGGCATGAAAAAAAACGCTCTCGGGTGCTTTAGAGTGCCGAGTTTATCACTGTGCATGAAGAAATGACCACCTCCAACGTTTGGTTTATGTTTTATAAGCATTTTTAATTTTATTGCTTAAATCGCATTTTCTCGGCGAGCTGAGCGCTTTTTCTGAATTGTGCCGCTCCCGTCACTCTGGTTAGGTTGGCATCGAAAAAAACGCTCTCGGGTGCTTTAGAGTGCCGAGTTTATTACTGCGTAATAAGAAATGACAATTTACAACGTTTGGTTTATGTTTTATAAGCATTTTTAATTTTATTGCTTAAATCGCATTTTCTCGGCGAGCTGAGCACTTTTTCTGAATTGTGCCGCTCCCGTCACTCTGGTTAGGTTGGCATCGAAAAAAACGCTCTCGGGTGCTTTAGAGTGCCGAGTTTATCACTGTGCATGAAGAAATGACCACCTCCAACGTTTGGTTTATGTTTTATAAGCATTTTTAATTTTATTGCTTAAATCGCATTTTCTCGGCGAGCTGAGCGCTTTTTCTGAATTGTGCCGCTCCCGTCACTCTGGTTAGGTTGGCATCGAAAAAAACGCTCTCGGGTGCTTTAGAGTGCCGAGTTTATTACTGCGTAATAAGAAATGACCATCTACAACGTTTGGTTTATGTTTTATAAGCATTTTTAATTTTATTGCTTAAATCGCATTTTCTCGGCGAGCTGAGCACTTTTTCTGAATTGTGCCGCTCCTGTCACTCTGGTTAGGTTGGCATGGAAAAAATTGCTCTCGGGTGCTTTAGAGTGCCGAGTTTATCACTGCGCATGAAGAAATGACCACCTCCAACGTTTGGTTTATGTTTTATAAGCATTTTTAATTTTATTGCTTAAATCGCATTTTCTCGGCGAGCTGAGCACTTTTTCTGAATTGTGCCGCTCCCGTCACTCTGGTTAGGTTGGCATGGAAAAAAACGCTCTCGGGTGCTTTAGAGTGCCGAGTTTATCACTGCGCATGAAGAAATGACCACCTCCAACGTTTGGTTTATGTTTTATAAGCATTTTTAATTTTATTGCTTAAATCGCATTTTCTCGGCGAGCTGAGCACTTTTTCTGAATTGTGCCGCTCCCGTCACTCTGGTTAGGTTGGCATGGAAAAAAACGCTCTCGGGTGCTTTAGAGTGCCGAGTTTATTACTGCGTAATAAGAAATGACCATCTACAACGTTTGGTTTATGTTTTATAAGCATTTTTAATTTTATTGCTTAAATCGCATTTTCTCGGCGAGCTGAGCACTTTTTCTGAATTGTGCCGCTCCCGTCACTCTGTTTAGGTTGGCATGGAAAAAAACACTCTCGGGTGCTTTAGAGTGCCGAGTTTATCACTGCGCATGAAGAAAAGACCACCTCCAACGTTTGGTTTATGTTTTATAAGCATTTTTAATTTTATTGCTTAAATCGCATTTTCTCGGCGAGCTGAGCACTTTTTCTGAATTGTGCCGCTCCTGTCACTCTGGTTAGGTTGGCATGGAAAAAAACGCTCTCGGGTGCTTTAGAGTGCCGAGTTTATCACTGTGCATGAAGAAATGACCACCTCCAACGTTTGGTTTATGTTTTATAAGCATTTTTAATTTTATTGCTTAAATCGCATTTTCTCGGCGAGCTGAGCACTTTTTCTGAATTGTGCCGCTCCCGTCACTCTGGTTAGGTTGGCATGGAAAAAAACGCTCTCGGGTGCTTTAGAGTGCCGAGTTTATCACTGCGCATGAAGAAATGGCCACCTCCAACGTTTGGTTTATGTTTTATAAGCATTTTTAATTTTATTGCTTGAATCGCATTTTCTCGGCGAGCTGAGCACTTTTTCTGAATTGTGCCGCTCCCGTCACTCTGGTTAGGTTGGCATGGAAAAAAACGCTCTCGGGTGCTTTAGAGTGCCGAGTTTATCACTGCGCATGAAGAAATGGCCACCTCCAACGTTTGGTTTATGTTTTATAAGCATTTTTAATTTTATTGCTTAAATCGCATTTTCTCGGCGAGCTGAGCACTTTTTCTGAATTGTGCCGCTCCCGTCACTCTGGTTAGGTTGGCATGGAAAAAAACGCTCTCGGGTGCTTTAGAGTGCCGAGTTTATCACTGCGCATGAAGAAATGACCACCTCCAACGTTTGGTTTATGTTTTATAAGCATTTTTAATTTTATTGCTTAAATCGCATTTTCTCGGCGAGCTGAGCACTTTTTCTGAATTGTGCCGCTCCCGTCACTCTGGTTAGGTTGGCATCGAAAAAAACGCTCTCGGGTGCTTTAAAGTGCCGAGTTTATCACTGCGCATGAAGAAATGACCACCTCCAATATTTGGTTTATGTTTTATAAGCATTTTTAATTTTATTGCTTAAATCGCATTTTCTCGGCGAGCTGAGCACTTTCTGAATTGTGCCGCTCCCGTCACTCTGGTTAGGTTGGCATGAAAAAAAACGCTCTCGGGTGCTTTAGAGTGCCGAGTTTATCACTGTGCATGAAGAAATGACCACCTCCAACGTTTGGTTTATGTTTTATAAGCATTTTTAATTTTATTGCTTAAATCGCATTTTCTCGGCGAGCTGAGCGCTTTTTCTGAATTGTGCCGCTCCCGTCACTCTGGTTAGGTTGGCATCGAAAAAAACGCTCTCGGGTGCTTTAGAGTGCCGAGTTTATTACTGCGTAATAAGAAATGACAATTTACAACGTTTGGTTTATGTTTTATAAGCATTTTTAATTTTATTGCTTAAATCGCATTTTCTCGGCGAGCTGAGCACTTTTTCTGAATTGTGCCGCTCCCGTCACTCTGGTTAGGTTGGCATCGAAAAAAACGCTCTCGGGTGCTTTAGAGTGCCGAGTTTATCACTGTGCATGAAGAAATGACCACCTCCAACGTTTGGTTTATGTTTTATAAGCATTTTTAATTTTATTGCTTAAATCGCATTTTCTCGGCGAGCTGAGCGCTTTTTCTGAATTGTGCCGCTCCCGTCACTCTGGTTAGGTTGGCATCGAAAAAAACGCTCTCGGGTGCTTTAGAGTGCCGAGTTTATTACTGCGTAATAAGAAATGACCATCTACAACGTTTGGTTTATGTTTTATAAGCATTTTTAATTTTATTGCTTAAATCGCATTTTCTCGGCGAGCTGAGCACTTTTTCTGAATTGTGCCGCTCCCGTCACTCTGGTTAGGTTGGCATCGAAAAAAACGCTCTCGGGTGCTTTAGAGTGCCGAGTTTATCACTGTGCATGAGGAAATGACCACCTCCAACGTTTGGTTTATGTTTTATAAGCATTTTTAATTTTATTGCTTAAATCGCATTTTCTCGGCGAGCTGAGCGCTTTTTCTGAATTGTGCCGCTCCCGTCACTCTGGTTAGGTTGGCATCGAAAAAAACGCTCTTGGGTGCTTTAGAGTGCCGAGTTTATCACTGCGCATGAAGAAATGACCACCTCCAACGTTTGGTTTATGTTTTATAAGCATTTTTAATTTTATTGCTTAAATCGCATTTTCTCGGCGAGCTGAGCACTTTTTCTGAATTGTGCCGCTCCCTTCACTCTGGTTAGGTTGGCATCGAAAAAAACGCTCTCGGGTGCTTTAGAGTGCCGAGTTTATCACTGCGCATGAAGAAATGACCAACTCCAACGTTTGGTTTATGTTTTATAAGCATTTTTAATTTTATTGCTTAAATCGCATTTTCTCGGCGAGCTGAGCACTTTTTCTGAATTGTGCCGCTCCCGTCACTCTGGTTAGGTTGGCATCGAAAAAAACGCTCTCGGGTGCTTTAGAGTGCCGAGTTTATCACTGCGCATGAAGAAATTACCACCTCCAACGTTTGGTTTATGTTTTATAAGCATTTTTAATTTTATTGCTTAAATCGCATTTTCTCGGCGAGCTGAGCGCTTTTTCTGAATTGTGCCGCTCGCGTCACTCTGGTTAGGTTGGCATCGAAAAAAACGCTCTCGGGTGCTTTAGAGTGCCGAGTTTATCACTGCGCATGAAGAAATGACCACCTCCAACGTTTGGTTTATGTTTTATAAGCATTTTTAATTTTATTGCTTAAATCGCATTTTCTCGGCGAGCTGAGCACTTTTTCTGAATTGTGCCGCTCCCGTCACTCTGGTTAGGTTGGCATCGAAAAAAACGCTCTCGGGTGCTTTAGAGTGCCGAGTTTATCACTGTGCATGAAGAAATGACCACCTCCAACGTTTGGTTTATGTTTTATAAGCATTTTTAATTTTATTGCTTAAATCGCATTTTCTCGGCGAGCTGAGCGCTTTTTCTGAATTGTGCCGCTCCCGTCACTCTGGTTAGGTTGGCATCGAAAAAAACGCTCTTGGGTGCTTTAGAGTGCCGAGTTTATCACTGCGCATGAAGAAATGACCACCTCCAACGTTTGGTTTATGTTTTATAAGCATTTTTAATTTTATTGCTTAAATCGCATTTTCTCGGCGAGCTGAGCACTTTTTCTGAATTGTGCCGCTCCCGTCACTCTGGTTAGGTTGGCATCGAAAAAAACGCTCTCGGGTGCTTTAGAGTGCCGAGTTTATCACTGCGCATGAAGAAATGACCAACTCCAACGTTTGGTTTATGTTTTATAAGCATTTTTAATTTTATTGCTTAAATCGCATTTTCTCGGCGAGCTGAGCACTTTTTCTGAATTGTGCCGCTCCCGTCACTCTGGTTAGGTTGGCATCGAAAAAAACGCTCTCGGGTGCTTTAGAGTGCCGAGTTTATCACTGCGCATGAAGAAATGACCACCTCCAACGTTTGGTTTATGTTTTATAAGCATTTTTAATTTTATTGCTTAAATCGCATTTTCTCGGCGAGCTGAGCACTTTTTCTGAATTGTGCCGCTCCCGTCACTCTGGTTAGGTTGGCATCGAATAAAACGCTCTCGGGTGCTTTAGAGTGCCGAGTTTATCACTGCGCATGAAGAAATGACCACCTCCAACGTTTGGTTTATGTTTTATAAGCATTTTTAATTTTATTGCTTAAATCGCATTTTCTCGGCGAGCTGAGCACTTTTTCTGAATTGTGCCGCTCCCGTCACTCTGGTTAGGTTGGCATGGAAAAAAACGCTCTCGGGTGCTTTAGAGTGCCGAGTTTATCACTGCGCATGAAGAAATGACCACCTCCAACGTTTGGTTTATGTTTTATAAGCATTTTTAATTTTATTGCTTAAATCGCATTTTCTCGGCGAGCTGAGCACTTTTTCTGAATTGTGCCGCTCCCGTCACTCTGGTTAGGTTGGCATGGAAAAAAACGCTCTCGGGTGCTTAAGAGTGCCGAGTTTATTACTGCGTAATAAGAAATGACCATCTACAACGTTTGGTTTATGTTTTATAAGCATTTTAAATTTTATTGCTTAAATTGCATTTTCTCGGCGAGCTGAGCACTTTTTCTGAATTGTGCCGCTCCCGTCACTCTGGTTAGGTTGGCATCGAAAAAAACGCTCTCGGGTGCTTTAGAGTGCCGAGTTTATCACTGCGCATGAAGAAATGACCACCTCCAACGTTTGGTTTATGTTTTATAAGCATTTTTAATTTTATTGCTTAAATCGCATTTTCTCGGCGAGCTGAGCACTTTTTCTGAATTGTGCCGCTCCCATCACTCTGGTTAGGTTGGCATCGAAAAAAACGCTCTCGGGTGCTTTAGAGTGCCGAGTTTATCACTGCGCATGAAGAAATGACCACCTCCAACGTTTGGTTTATGTTTTATAAGCATTTTTAATTTTATTGCTTAAATCGCATTTTCTCGGCGAGCTGAGCGCTTTTTCTGAATTGTGCCGCTCCCGTCACTCTGGTTAGGTTGGCATCGAAAAAAACGCTCTCGGGTGCTTTAGAGTGCCGAGTTTATCACTGCGCATGAAGAAATGACCACCTCCAACGTTTGGTTTATGTTTTATAAGCATTTTTAATTTTATTGCTTAAATCGCATTTTCTCGGCGAGCTGAGCGCTTTTTCTGAATTGTGCCGCTCCCGTCACTCTGGTTAGGTTGGCATGGAAAAAAACGCTCTCGGGTGCTTTAGAGTGCCGAGTTTATCACTGCGCATGAAGAAATGACCACCTCCAACGTTTGGTTTATGTTTTATAAGCATTTTTAATTTTATTGCTTAAATCGCATTTTCTCGGCGAGCTGAGCGCTTTTTCTGAATTGTGCCGCTCCCGTCACTCTGGTTAGGTTGGCATCGAAAAAAACGCTCTCGGGTGCTTTAGAGTGCCGAGTTTATCACTGCGCATGAAGAAATGACCACCTCCAACGTTTGGTTTATGTTTTATAAGCATTTTTAATTTTATTGCTTAAATCGCATTTACTCGGCGAGCTGAGCACTTTTTCTGAATTGTGCCGCTCCCGTCACTCTGGTTAGGTTGGCATCGAAAAAAACGCTCTCGGGTGCTTTAGAGTGCCGAGTTTATCACTGCGCATGAAGAAATGACCACCTCCAACGTTTGGTTTATGTTTTATAAGCATTTTTAATTTTATTGCTTAAATCGCATTTTCTCGGCGAGCTGAGCACTTTTTCTGAATTGTGCCGCTCCCGTCACTCTGGTTAGGTTGGCATGGAAAAAAACGCTCTCGGGTGCTTTAGAGTGCCGAGTTTATCACCGCGCATGAAGAAATGACCACCTCCAACGTTTGGTTTATGTTTTATAAGCATTTTTAATTTTATTGCTTAAATCGCATTCTCTCGGCGAGCTGAGCGCTTTTTCTGAATTGTGCCGCTCCCGTCACTCTGGTTAGGTTGGCATCGAATAAAACGCTCTCGGGTGCTTTAGAGTGCCGAGTTTATCACTGCGCATGAAGAAATGACCACCTCCAACGTTTGGTTTATGTTTTATAAGCATTTTTAATTTTATTGCTTAAATCGCATTTTCTCGGCGAGCTGAGCACTTTTTCTGAATTGTGCCGCTCCCGTCACTCTGGTTAGGTTGGCATGGAAAAAAACGCTCTCGGGTGCTTTAGAGTGCCGAGTTTATTACTGCGTAATAAGAAATGACCATCTACAACGTTTGGTTTATGTTTTATAAGCATTTTTAATTTTATTGCTTAAATCGCATTTTCTCGGCGAGCTGAGCACTTTTTCTGAATTGTGCCGCTCCCGTCACTCTGGTTAGGTTGGCATGGAAAAAAACGCTCTCGGGTGCTTTAGAGTGCCGAGTTTATCACTGCGCATGAAGAAATGACCACCTCCAACGTTTGGTTTATGTTTTATAAGCATTTTTAATTTTATTGCTTAAATCGCATTTTCTCGGCGAGCTGAGCACTTTTTCTGAATTGTGCCGCTCCCGTCACTCTGGTTAGGTTGGCATGGAAAAAAACGCTCTCGGGTGCTTTAGAGTGCCGAGTTTATCACTGCGCATGAAGAAATGACCACCTCCAACGTTTGGTTTATGTTTTATAAGCATTTTTAATTTTATTGCTTAAATCGCATTTTCTCGGCGAGCTGAGCACTTTTTCTGAATTGTGCCGCTCCCGTCACTCTGGTTAGGTTGGCATGGAAAAAAACGCTCTCGGGTGCTTTAGAGTGCCGAGTTTATTACTGCGTAATAAGAAATGACCATCTACAACGTTTGGTTTATGTTTTATAAGCATTTTTAATTTTATTGCTTAAATCGCATTTTCTCGGCGAGCTGAGGACTTTTTCTGAATTGTGCCGCTCCCGTCACTCTGGTTAGGTTGGCATCGAAAAAAACGCTCTCGGGTGCTTTAGAGTGCCGAGTTTATCACTGCGCATGAAGAAATGACCACCTCCAACGTTTGGTTTATGTTTTATAAGCATTTTTAATTTTATTGCTTAAATCGCATTTTCTCGGCGAGCTGAGCACTTTTTCTGAATTGTGCCGCTCCTGTCACTCTGGTTAGGTTGGCATGGAAAAAAACGCTCTCGGGTGCTTTAGAGTGCCGAGTTTATTACTGCGTAATAAGAAATGACCATCTACAACGTTTGGTTTATGTTTTATAAGCATTTTTAATTTTATTGCTTAAATCGCATTTTCTCGGCGAGCTGAGCACTTTTTCTGAATTGTGCCGCTCCCGTCACTCTGTTTAGGTTGGCATGGAAAAAAACGCTCTCGGGTGCTTTAGAGTGCCGAGTTTATCACTGCACATGAAGAAAAGACCACCTCCAACGTTTGGTTTATGTTTTATAAGCATTTTTAATTTTATTGCTTAAATCGCATTTTCTCGGCGAGCTGAGCGCTTTTTCTGAATTGTGCCGCTCCCGTCACTCTGGTTAGGTTGGCATCGAAAAAAACGCTCTCGGGTGCTTTAGAGTGCCGAGTTTATTACTGCGTAATAAGAAATGACCATTTACAACGTTTGGTTTATGTTTTATAAGCATTTTTAATTTTATTGCTTAAATCGCATTTTCTCGGCGAGCTGAGCACTTTTTCTGAATTGTGCCGCTCCCGTCACTCTGTTTAGGTTGGCATGGAAAAAAACACTCTCGGGTGCTTTAGAGTGCCGAGTTTATCACTGCGCATGAAGAAAAGACCACCTCCAACGTTTGGTTTATGTTTTATAAGCATTTTTAATTTTATTGCTTAAATCGCATTTTCTCGGCGAGCTGAGCACTTTTTCTGAATTGTGCCGCTCCCGTCACTCTGGTTAGGTTGGCATGGAAAAAAACGCTCTCGGGTGCTTTAGAGTGCCGAGTTTATCACTGCGCATGAAGAAATGGCCACCTCCAACGTTTGGTTTATGTTTTATAAGCATTTTTAATTTTATTGCTTAAATCGCATTTTCTCGGCGAGCTGAGCACTTTTTCTGAATTGTGCCGCTCCCGTCACTCTGGTTAGGTTGGCATCGAAAAAAACGCTCTCGGGTGCTTTAGAGTGCCGAGTTTATCACTGCGCATGAAGAAATGACCACCTCCAACGTTTGGTTTATGTTTTATAAGCATTTTTAATTTTATTGCTTAAATTGCATTTTCTCGGCGAGCTGAGCACTTTTTCTGAATTGTGCCGCTCCCGTCACTCTGGTTAGGTTGGCATGGAAAAAATCGCTCTCGGGTGCTTTAGAGTGCCGAGTTTATTACTGCGTAATAAGAAATGACCATCTACAACGTTTGGTTTATGTTTTATAAGCATTTTTAATTTTATTGCTTAAATCGCATTTTCTCGGCGAGCTGAGCACTTTTTCTGAATTGTGCCGCTCCCGTCACTCTGTTTAGGTTGGCATGGAAAAAAACGCTCTCGGGTGCTTTAGAGTGCCGAGTTTATCACTGCGCATGAAGAAATGACCACCTCCAACGTTTGGTTTATGTTTTATAAGCATTTTTAATTTTATTGCTTAAATCGCATTTTCTCGGCGAGCTGAGCGCTTTTTCTGAATTGTGCCGCTCCCGTCACTCTGGTTAGGTTGGCATCGAAAAAAACGCTCTCGGGTGCTTTAGAGTGCCGAGTTTATCACTGCGCATGAAGAAATGACCACCTCCAACGTTTGGTTTATGTTTTATAAGCATTTTTAATTTTATTGCTTAAATCGCATTTTCTCGGCGAGCTGAGCACTTTTTCTGAATTGTGCCGCTCCCGTCACTCTGGTTAGGTTGGCATCGAAAAAAACGCTCTCGGGTGCTTTAGAGTGCCGAGTTTATCACTGCGCATGAAGAAATGACCACCTCCAACGTTTGGTTTATGTTTTATAAGCATTTTTAATTTTATTGCTTAAATCGCATTTTCTCGGCGAGCTGAGCACTTTTTCTGAATTGTGCCGCTCCCGTCACTCTGGTTAGGTTGGCATCGAAAAAAACGCTCTCGGGTGCTTTAGAGTGCCGAGTTTATCACCGCGCATGAAGAAATGACCACCTCCAACGTTTGGTTTATGTTTTATAAGCATTTTTAATTTTATTGCTTAAATCGCATTTTCTCGGCGAGCTGAGCGCTTTTTCTGAATTGTGCCGCTCCCGTCACTCTGGTTAGGTTGGCATCGAAAAAAAACGCTCTTGGGTGCTTTAGAGTGCCGAGTTTATCACTGCGCATGAAGAAATGACCACCTCCAACGTTTGGTTTATGTTTTATAAGCATTTTTAATTTTATTGCTTAAATCGCATTTTCTCGGCGAGCTGAGCACTTTTTCTGAATTGTGCCGCTCCCGTCACTCTGGTTAGGTTGGCATGGAAAAAAACGCTCTCGGGTGCTTTAGAGTGCCGAGTTTATTACTGGGTAATAAGAAATGACCATCTACAACGTTTGGTTTATGTTTTATAAGCATTTTAAATTTTATTGCTTAAATCGCATTTTCTCGGCGAGCTGAGCACTTTTTCTGAATTGTGCCGCTCCCGTCACTCTGGTTAGGTTGTCATCGAAAAAAACGCTCTCGGGTGCTTTAGAGTGCCGAGTTTATCACTGCGCATGAAGAAATGACCACCTCCAACGTTTGGTTTATGTTTTATAAGCATTTTTAATTTTATTGCTTAAATCGCATTTTCTTGGCGAGCTGAGCACTTTTTCTGAATTGTGCCGCTCCCGTCACTCTGGTTAGGTTGGCATCGAAAAAAACGCTCTCGGGTGCTTTAGAGTGCCGAGTTTATCACTGTGCATGAAGAAATGACCACCTCCAACGTTTGGTTTATGTTTTATAAGCATTTTTAATTTTATTGCTTAAATCGCATTTTCTCGGCGAGCTGAGCGCTTTTTCTGAATTGTGCCGCTCCCGTCACTCTGGTTAGGTTGGCATCGAAAAAAACGCTCTCGGGTGCTTTAGAGTGCCGAGTTTATCACTGCGCATGAAGAAATGACCACCTCCAACGTTTGGTTTATGTTTTATAAGCATTTTTAATTTTATTGCTTAAATCGCATTTTCTCGGCGAGCTGAGCACTTTTTCTGAATTGTGCCGCTCCCGTCACTCTGGTTAGGTTGGCATCGAAAAAAACGCTCTCGGGTGCTTTAGAGTGCCGAGTTTATCACTGCGCATGAAGAAATGACCACCTCCAACGTTTGGTTTATGTTTTATAAGCATTTTTAATTTTATTGCTTAAATCGCATTTTCTCGGCGAGCTGAGCGCTTTTTCTGAATTGTGCCGCTCCCGTCACTCTGGTTAGGTTGGCATCGAAAAAAACGCTCTCGGGTGCTTTAGAGTGCCGAGTTTATCACTGCGCATGAAGAAATGACCACCTCCAACGTTTGGTTTATGTTTTATAAGCATTTTTAATTTTATTGCTTAAATCGCATTTTCTCGGCGAGCTGAGCACTTTTTCTGAATTGTGCCGCTCCCGTCACTCTGGTTAGGTTGGCATCGAATAAAACGCTCTCGGGTGCTTTAGAGTCCCGAGTTTATCACTGCGCATGAAGAAATGACCACCTCCAACGTTTGGTTTATGTTTTATAAGCATTTTTAATTTTATTGCTTAAATCGCATTTTCTCGGCGAGCTGAGCACTTTTTCTGAATTGTGCCGCTCCCGTCACTCTGGTTAGGTTGGCATCGAAAAAAACGCTCTCGGGTGCTTTAGAGTGCCGAGTTTATCACTGCGCATGAAGAAATGACCACCTCCAACGTTTGGTTTATGTTTTATAAGCATTTTTAATTTTATTGCTTAAATCGCATTTTCTCGGCGAGCTGAGCACTTTTTCTGAATTGTGCCGCTCCCGTCACTCTGGTTAGGTTGGCATCGAAAAAAACGCTCTCGGGTGCTTTAGAGTGCCGAGTTTATCACTGTGCATGAAGAAATGACCACCTCCAACGTTTGGTTTATGTTTTATAAGCATTTTTAATTTTATTGCTTAAATCGCATTTTCTCGGCGAGCTGAGCGCTTTTTCTGAATTGTGCCGCTCCCGTCACTCTGGTTAGGTTGGCATGGAAAAAAACGCTCTCGGGTGCTTTAGAGTGCCGAGTTTATCACTGCGCATGAAGAAATGACCACCTCCAACGTTTGGTTTATGTTTTATAAGCATTTTTAATTTTATTGCTTAAATCGCATTTTCTCGGCGAGCTGAGCGCTTTTTCTGAATTGTGCCGCTCCCGTCACTCTGGTTAGGTTGGCATCGAAAAAAACGCTCTCGGGTGCTTTAGAGTGCCGAGTTTATCACTGCGCATGAAGAAATGACCACCTCCAACGTTTGGTTTATGTTTTATAAGCATTTTTAATTTTATTGCTTAAATCGCATTTACTCGGCGAGCTGAGCACTTTTTCTGAATTGTGCCGCTCCCGTCACTCTGGTTAGGTTGGCATCGAAAAAAACGCTCTTGGGTGCTTTAGAGTGCCGAGTTTATCACTGCGCATGAAGAAATGACCACCTCCAACGTTTGGTTTATGTTTTATAAGCATTTTTAATTTTATTGCTTAAATCGCATTTTCTCGGCGAGCTGAGCACTTTTTCTGAATTGTGCCGCTCCCGTCACTCTGGTTAGGTTGGCATGGAAAAAAACGCTCTCGGGTGCTTTAGAGTGCCGAGTTTATCACCGCGCATGAAGAAATGACCACCTCCAACGTTTGGTTTATGTTTTATAAGCATTTTTAATTTTATTGCTTAAATCGCATTTTCTCGGCGAGCTGAGCGCTTTTTCTGAATTGTGCCGCTCCCGTCACTCTGGTTAGGTTGGCATCGAATAAAACGCTCTCGGGTGCTTTAGAGTGCCGAGTTTATCACTGCGCATGAAGAAATGACCACCTCCAACGTTTGGTTTATGTTTTATAAGCATTTTTAATTTTATTGCTTAAATCGCATTTTCTCGGCGAGCTGAGCACTTTTTCTGAATTGTGCCGCTCCTGTCACTCTGGTTAGGTTGGCATGGAAAAAAACGCTCTCGGGTGCTTTAGAGTGCCGAGTTTATTACTGCGTAATAAGAAATGACCATCTACAACGTTTGGTTTATGTTTTATAAGCATTTTTAATTTTATTGCTTAAATCGCATTTTCTCGGCGAGCTGAGCACTTTTTCTGAATTGTGCCGCTCCCGTCACTCTGGTTAGGTTGGCATGGAAAAAAACGCTCTCGGGTGCTTTAGAGTGCCGAATTTATCACTGCGCATGAAGAAATGACCACCTCCAACGTTTGGTTTATGTTTTATAAGCATTTTTAATTTTATTGCTTAAATCGCATTTTCTCGGCGAGCTGAGCACTTTTTCTGAATTGTGCCGCTCCCGTCACTCTGGTTAGGTTGGCATGGAAAAAAACGCTCTCGGGTGCTTTAGAGTGCCGAGTTTATCACTGCGCATGAAGAAATGACCACCTCCAACGTTTGGTTTATGTTTTATAAGCATTTTTAATTTTATTGCTTAAATCGCATTTTCTCGGCGAGCTGAGCACTTTTTCTGAATTGTGCCGCTCCCGTCTCTCTGGTTAGGTTGGCATGGAAAAAAAGGCTCTCGGGTGCTTTAGAGTGCCGAGTTTATTACTGCGTAATAAGAAATGACCATCTACAACGTTTGGTTTATGTTTTATAAGCATTTTTAATTTTATTGCTTAAATCGCATTTTCTCGGCGAGCTGAGCACTTTTTCTGAATTGTGCCGCTCCCGTCACTCTGGTTAGGTTGGCATCGAAAAAAACGCTCTCGGGTGCTTTAGAGTGCCGAGTTTATCACTGCGCATGAAGAAATGACCACCTCCAACGTTTGGTTTATGTTTTATAAGCATTTTTAATTTTATTGCTTAAATCGCATTTTCTCGGCGAGCTGAGCACTTTTTCTGAATTGTGCCGCTCCCGTCACTCTGGTTAGGTTGGCATGGAAAAAAACGCTCTCGGGTGCTTTAGAGTGCCGAGTTTATTACTGCGTAATAAGAAATGACCATCTACAACGTTTGGTTTATGTTTTATAAGCATTTTTAATTTTATTGCTTAAATCGCATTTTCTCGGCGAGCTGAGCACTTTTTCTGAATTGTGCCGCTCCCGTCACTCTGTTTAGGTTGGCATGGAAAAAAACGCTCTCGGGTGCTTTAGAGTGCCGAGTTTATCACTGCACATGAAGAAAAGACCACCTCCAACGTTTGGTTTATGTTTTATAAGCATTTTTAATTTTATTGCTTAAATCGCATTTTCTCGGCGAGCTGAGCGCTTTTTCTGAATTGTGCCGCTCCCGTCACTCTGGTTAGGTTGGCATCGAAAAAAACGCTCTCGGGTGCTTTAGAGTGCCGAGTTTATTACTGCGTAATAAGAAATGACCATTTACAACGTTTGGTTTATGTTTTATAAGCATTTTTAATTTTATTGCTTAAATCGCATTTTCTCGGCGAGCTGAGCACTTTTTCTGAATTGTGCCGCTCCCGTCACTCTGGTTAGGTTGGCATCGAAAAAAACGCTCTCGGGTGCTTTAGAGTGCCGAGTTTATCACTGCGCATGAAGAAATGACCACCTCCAACGTTTGGTTTATGTTTTATAAGCATTTTTAATTTTATTGCTTAAATCGCATTTTCTCGGCGAGCTGAGCACTTTTTCTGAATTGTGCCGCTCCTGTCACTCTGGTTAGGTTGGCATGGAAAAAAACGCTCTCGGGTGCTTTAGAGTGCCGAGTTTATTACTGCGTAATAAGAAATGACCATCTACAACGTTTGGTTTATGTTTTATAAGCATTTTTAATTTTATTGCTTAAATCGCATTTTCTCGGCGAGCTGAGCACTTTTTCTGAATTGTGCCGCTCCCGTCACTCTGGTTAGGTTGGCATGGAAAAAAACGCTCTCGGGTGCTTTAGAGTGCCGAATTTATCACTGCGCATGAAGAAATGACCACCTCCAACGTTTGGTTTATGTTTTATAAGCATTTTTAATTTTATTGCTTAAATCGCATTTTCTCGGCGAGCTGAGCACTTTTTCTGAATTGTGCCGCTCCCGTCACTCTGGTTAGGTTGGCATGGAAAAAAACGCTCTCGGGTGCTTTAGAGTGCCGAGTTTATCACTGCGCATGAAGAAATGACCACCTCCAACGTTTGGTTTATGTTTTATAAGCATTTTTAATTTTATTGCTTAAATCGCATTTTCTCGGCGAGCTGAGCACTTTTTCTGAATTGTGCCGCTCCCGTCTCTCTGGTTAGGTTGGCATGGAAAAAAAGGCTCTCGGGTGCTTTAGAGTGCCGAGTTTATTACTGCGTAATAAGAAATGACCATCTACAACGTTTGGTTTATGTTTTATAAGCATTTTTAATTTTATTGCTTAAATCGCATTTTCTCGGCGAGCTGAGCACTTTTTCTGAATTGTGCCGCTCCCGTCACTCTGGTTAGGTTGGCATCGAAAAAAACGCTCTCGGGTGCTTTAGAGTGCCGAGTTTATCACTGCGCATGAAGAAATGACCACCTCCAACGTTTGGTTTATGTTTTATAAGCATTTTTAATTTTATTGCTTAAATCGCATTTTCTCGGCGAGCTGAGCACTTTTTCTGAATTGTGCCGCTCCCGTCACTCTGGTTAGGTTGGCATGGAAAAAAACGCTCTCGGGTGCTTTAGAGTGCCGAGTTTATTACTGCGTAATAAGAAATGACCATCTACAACGTTTGGTTTATGTTTTATAAGCATTTTTAATTTTATTGCTTAAATCGCATTTTCTCGGCGAGCTGAGCACTTTTTCTGAATTGTGCCGCTCCCGTCACTCTGTTTAGGTTGGCATGGAAAAAAACGCTCTCGGGTGCTTTAGAGTGCCGAGTTTATCACTGCACATGAAGAAAAGACCACCTCCAACGTTTGGTTTATGTTTTATAAGCATTTTTAATTTTATTGCTTAAATCGCATTTTCTCGGCGAGCTGAGCGCTTTTTCTGAATTGTGCCGCTCCCGTCACTCTGGTTAGGTTGGCATCGAAAAAAACGCTCTCGGGTGCTTTAGAGTGCCGAGTTTATTACTGCGTAATAAGAAATGACCATTTACAACGTTTGGTTTATGTTTTATAAGCATTTTTAATTTTATTGCTTAAATCGCATTTTCTCGGCGAGCTGAGCACTTTTTCTGAATTGTGCCGCTCCCGTCACTCTGGTTAGGTTGGCATCGAAAAAAACGCTCTCGGGTGCTTTAGAGTGCCGAGTTTATCACTGCGCATGAAGAAATGACCACCTCCAACGTTTGGTTTATGTTTTATAAGCATTTTTAATTTTATTGCTTAAATCGCATTTTCTCGGCGAGCTGAGCACTTTTTCTGAATTGTGCCGCTCCCGTCACTCTGGTTAGGTTGGCATCGAAAAAAACGCTCTCGGGTGCTTTAGAGTGCCGAGTTTATCACTGCGCATGAAGAAATGACCACCTCCAACGTTTGGTTTATGTTTTATAAGCATTTTTAATTTTATTGCTTAAATCGCATTTTCTCGGCGAGCTGAGCACTTTTTCTGAATTGTGCCGCTCCCGTCACTCTGGTTAGGTTGGCATCGAAAAAAACGCTCTCGGGTGCTTTAGAGTGCCGAGTTTATCACTGCGCATGAAGAAATGACCACCTCCAACGTTTGGTTTATGTTTTATAAGCATTTTTAATTTTATTGCTTAAATCGCATTTTCTCGGCGAGCTGAGCACTTTTTCTGAATTGTGCCGCTCCCGTCACTCTGGTTAGGTTGGCATGGAAAAAAACGCTCTCGGGTGCTTTAGAGTGCCGAGTTTATTACTGCGTAATAAGAAATGACCATCTACAACGTTTGGTTTATGTTTTATAAGCATTTTTAATTTTATTGCTTAAATCGCATTTTCTCGACGAGCTGAGCACTTTTTCTGAATTGTGCCGCTCCCGTCACTCTGTTTAGGTTGGCATGGAAAAAAACGCTCTCGGGTGCTTTAGAGTGCCGAGTTTATCACTGCACATGAAGAAAAGACCACCTCCAACGTTTGGTTTATGTTTTATAAGCATTTTTAATTTTATTGCTTAAATCGCATTTTCTCGGCGAGCTGAGCGCTTTTTCTGAATTGTGCCGCTCCCGTCACTCTGGTTAGGTTGGCATCGAAAAAAACGCTCTCGGGTGCTTTAGAGTGCCGAGTTTATTACTGCGTAATAAGAAATGACCATTTACAACGTTTGGTTTATGTTTTATAAGCATTTTTAATTTTATTGCTTAAATCGCATTTTCTCGGCGAGCTGAGCACTTTTTCTGAATTGTGCCGCTCCCGTCACTCTGGTTAGGTTGGCATCGAAAAAAACGCTCTCGGGTGCTTTAGAGTGTCGAGTTTATCACTGTGCATGAAGAAATGACCACCTCCAACGTTTGGTTTATGTTTTATAAGCATTTTTAATTTTATTGCTTAAATCGCATTTTCTCGGCGAGCTGAGCGCTTTTTCTGAATTGTGCCGCTCCCGTCACTCTGGTTAGGTTGGCATCGAAAAAAACGCTCTCGGGTGCTTTAGAGTGCCGAGTTTATTACTGCGTAATAAGAAATGACCATCTACAACGTTTGGTTTATGTTTTATAAGCATTTTTAATTTTATTGCTTAAATCGCATTTTCTCGGCGAGCTGAGCACTTTTTCTGAATTGTGCCGCTCCCGTCACTCTGGTTAGGTTGGCATCGAAAAAAACGCTCTCGGGTGCTTTAGAGTGCCGAGTTTATCACTGTGCATGAAGAAATGACCACCTCCAACGTTTGGTTTATGTTTTATAAGCATTTTTAATTTTATTGCTTAAATCGCATTTTCTCGGCGAGCTGAGCGCTTTTTCTGAATTGTGCCGCTCCCGTCACTCTGGTTAGGTTGGCATCGAAAAAAACGCTCTTGGGTGCTTTAGAGTGCCGAGTTTATCACTGCGCATGAAGAAATGACCACCTCCAACGTTTGGTTTATGTTTTATAAGCATTTTTAATTTTATTGCTTAAATCGCATTTTCTCGGCGAGCTGAGCACTTTTTCTGAATTGTGCCGCTCCCGTCACTCTGGTTAGGTTGGCATCGAAAAAAACGCTCTCGGGTGCTTTAGAGTGCCGAGTTTATCACTGCGCATGAAGAAATGACCAACTCCAACGTTTGGTTTATGTTTTATAAGCATTTTTAATTTTATTGCTTAAATCACATTTTCTCGGCGAGCTGAGCACCTTTTCTGAAATGTGCCGCTCCCGTCACTCTGGTTAGGTTGGCATCGAAAAAAACGCTCTCGGGTGCTTTAGAGTGCCGAGTTTATCACTGCGCATGAAGAAATGACCACCTCCAACGTTTGGTTTATGTTTTATAAGCATTTTTAATTTTATTGCTTAAATCGCATTTTCTCGGCGAGCTGAGCACTTTTTCTGAATTGTGCCGCTCCCGTCACTCTGGTTAGGTTGGCATCGAATAAAACGCTCTCGGGTGCTTTAGAGTGCCGAGTTTATCACTGCGCATGAAGAAATGACCACCTCCAACGTTTGGTTTATGTTTTATAAGCATTTTTAATTTTATTGCTTAAATCGCATTTTCTCGGCGAGCTGAGCACTTTTTCTGAATTGTGCCGCTCCCGTCACTCTGGTTAGGTTGGCATCCAAAAAAACGCTCTCGGGTGCTTTAGAGTGCCGAGTTTATCACTGCGCATGAAGAAATGACCACCTCCAACGTTTGGTTTAGGTTTTATAAGCATTTTTAATTTTATTGCTTAAATCGCATTTTCTCGGCGAGCTGAGCGCTTTTTCTGAATTGTGCCGCTCCCGTCACTCTGGTTAGGTTGGCATCGAAAAAAACGCTCTCGGGTGCTTTAGAGTGCCGAGTTTATCACTGTGCATGAAGAAATGACCACCTCCAACGTTTGGTTTATGTTTTATAAGCATTTTTAATTTTATTGCTTAAATCGCATTTTCTCGGCGAGCTGAGCACTTTTTCTGAATTGTGCCGCTCCCGTCACTCTGGTTAGGTTGGCATGGAAAAAAACGCTCTCGGGTGCTTTAGAGTGCCGAGTTTATCACTGCGCATGAAGAAATGACCACCTCCAACGTTTGGTTTATGTTTTATAAGCATTTTTAATTTTATTGCTTAAATCGCATTTTCTCGGCGAGCTGAGCACTTTTTCTGAATTGTGCCGCTCCCGTCACTCTGGTTAGGTTGGCATGGAAAAAAACGCTCTCGGGTGCTTTAGAGTGCCGAGTTTATCACTGTGCATGAAGAAATGACCACCTCCAACGTTTGGTTTATGTTTTATAAGCATTTTTAATTTTATTGCTTAAATCGCATTTTCTCGGCGAGCTGAGCACTTTTTCTGAATTGTGCCGCTCCCGTCACTCTGGTTAGGTTGGCATCGAAAAAAACGCTCTCGGGTGCTTTAGAGTGCCGAGTTTATCACTGCGCATGAAGAAATGACCACCTCCAACGTTTGGTTTATGTTTTATAAGCATTTTTAATTTTATTGCTTAAATCGCATTTTCTCGGCGAGCTGAGCACTTTTTCTGAATTGTGCCGCTCCCGTCACTCTGGTTAGGTTGGCATGGAAAAAAACGCTCTCGGGTGCTTTAGAGTGCCGAGTTTATTACTGCGTAATAAGAAATGACCATCTACAACGTTTGGTTTATATTTTATAAGCATTTTTAATTTTATTGCTTAAATCGCATTTTCTCGGCGAGCTGAGCACTTTTTCTGAATTGTGCCGCTCCCGTCACTCTGTTTAGGTTGGCATGGAAAAAAACGCTCTCGGGTGCTTTAGAGTGCCGAGTTTATCACTGCGCATGAAGAAAAGACCACCTCCAACGTTTGGTTTATGTTTTATAAGCATTTTTAATTTTATTGCTTAAATCGCATTTTCTCGGCGAGCTGAGCGCTTTTTCTGTATTGTGCCGCTCCCGTCACTCTGGTTAGGTTGGCATCGAAAAAACGCTCTCGGGTGCTTTAGAGTGCCGAGTTTATTACTGCGTAATAAGAAATGACCATTTACAACGTTTGGTTTATGTTTTATAAGCATTTTTAATTTTATTGCTTAAATCGCATTTTCTCGGCGAGCTGAGCACTTTTTCTGAATTGTGCCGCTCCCGTCACTCTGGTTAGGTTGGCATCGAAAAAAACGCTCTCGGGTGCTTTAGAGTGCCGAGTTTATCACTGTGCATGAAGAAATGACCACCTCCAACGTTTGGTTTATGTTTTATAAGCATTTTTAATTTTATTGCTTAAATCGCATTTTCTCGGCGAGCTGAGCGCTTTTTCTGAATTGTGCCGCTCCCGTCACTCTGGTTAGGTTGGCATCGAAAAAAACGCTCTCGGGTGCTTTAGAGTGCCGAGTTTATCACTGCGCATGAAGAAATGACCACCTCCAACGTTTGGTTTATGTTTTATAAGCATTTTTAATTTTATTGCTTAAATCGCATTTTCTCGGCGAGCTGAGCACTTTTTCTGAATTGTGCCGCTCCCGTCACTCTGGTTAGGTTGGCATCAAATAAAACGCTCTCGGGTGCTTTAGAGTGCCGAGTTTATCACTGCGCATGAAGAAATGACCACCTCCAACGTTTGGTTTATGTTTTATAAGCATTTTTAATTTTATTGCTTAAATCGCATTTTCTCGGCGAGCTGAGCACTTTTTCTGAATTGTGCCGCTCCCGTCACTCTGGTTAGGTTGGCATGGAAAAAAACGCTCTCGGGTGCTTTAGAGTGCCGAGTTTATCACTGCGCATGAAGAAATGACCACCTCCAACGTTTGGTTTATGTTTTATAAGCATTTTTAATTTTATTGCTTAAATCGCATTTTCTCGGCGAGCTGAGCACTTTTTCTGAATTGTGCCGCTCCCGTCACTCTGGTTAGGTTGGCATGGAAAAAAACGCTCTCGGGTGCTTTAGAGTGCCGAGTTTATCACTGCGCATGAAGAAATGACCACCTCCAACGTTTGGTTTATGTTTTATAAGCATTTTTAATTTTATTGCTTAAATCGCATTTTCTCGGCGAGCTGAGCACTTTTTCTGAATTGTGCCGCTCCCGTCACTCTGGTTAGGTTGGCATCGAATAAAACGCTCTCGGGTGCTTTAGAGTCCCGAGTTTATCACTGCGCATGAAGAAATGACCACCTCCAACGTTTGGTTTATGTTTTATAAGCATTTTTAATTTTATTGCTTAAATCGCATTTTCTCGGCGAGCTGAGCACTTTTTCTGAATTGTGCCGCTCCCGTCACTCTGGTTAGGTTGGCATCGAAAAAAACGCTCTCGGGTGCTTTAGAGTGCCGAGTTTATCACTGCGCATGAAGAAATGACCACCTCCAACGTTTGGTTTATGTTTTATAAGCATTTTTAATTTTATTGCTTAAATCGCATTTTTTCGGCGAGCTGAGCACTTTTTCTGAATTGTGCCGCTCCCGTCACTCTGGTTAGGTTGGCATCGAAAAAAACGCTCTCGGGTGCTTTAGAGTGCCGAGTTTATCACTGTGCATGAAGAAATGACCACCTCCAACGTGTTTGGTTTATGTTTTATAAGCATTTTTAATTTTATTGCTTAAATCGCATTTTCTCGGCGAGCTGAGCGCTTTTTCTGAATTGTGCCGCTCCCGTCACTCTGGTTAGGTTGGCATGGAAAAAAACGCTCTCGGGTGCTTTAGAGTGCCGAGTTTATCACTGCGCATGAAGAAATGACCACCTCCAACGTTTGGTTTATGTTTTATAAGCATTTTTAATTTTATTGCTTAAATCGCATTTTCTCGGCGAGCTGAGCGCTTTTTCTGAATTGTGCCGCTCCCGTCACTCTGGTTAGGTTGGCATCGAAAAAAACGCTCTCGGGTGCTTTAGAGTGCCGAGTTTATCACTGCGCATGAAGAAATGACCACCTCCAACGTTTGGTTTATGTTTTATAAGCATTTTTAATTTTATTGCTTAAATCGCATTTACTCGGCGAGCTGAGCACTTTTTCTGAATTGTGCCGCTCCCGTCACTCTGGTTAGGTTGGCATCGAAAAAAACGCTCTCGGGTGCTTTAGAGTGCCGAGTTTATCACTGCGCATGAAGAAATGACCACCTCCAACGTTTGGTTTATGTTTTATAAGCATTTTTAATTTTATTGCTTAAATCGCATTTTCTCGGCGAGCTGAGCACTTTTTCTGAATTGTGCCGCTCCCGTCACTCTGGTTAGGTTGGCATGGAAAAAAACGCTCTCGGGTGCTTTAGAGTGCCGAGTTTATTACTGCGTAATAAGAAATGACCATCTACAACGTTTGGTTTATGTTTTATAAGCATTTTTAATTTTATTGCTTAAATCGCATTTTCTCGGCGAGCTGAGCACTTTTTCTGAATTGTGCCGCTCCCGTCACTCTGGTTAGGTTGGCATGGAAAAAAACGCTCTCGGGTGCTTTAGAGTGCCGAGTTGATCACTGCGCATGAAGAAATGACCACCTCCAACGTTTGGTTTATGTTTTATAAGCATTTTTAATTTTATTGCTTAAATCGCATTTTCTCGGCGAGCTGAGCACTTTTTCTGAATTGTGCCGCTCCCGTCACTCTGGTTAGGTTGGCATGGAAAAAAACGCTCTCGGGTGCTTTAGAGTGCCGAGTTTATCACTGCGCATGAAGAAATGACCACCTCCAACGTTTGGTTTATGTTTTATAAGCATTTTTAATTTTATTGCTTAAATCGCATTTTCTCGGCGAGCTGAGCACTTTTTCTGAATTGTGCCGCTCCCGTCACTCTGGTTAGGTTGGCATGGAAAAAAACGCTCTCGGGTGCTTTAGAGTGCCGAGTTTATTACTGCGTAATAAGAAATGACCATCTACAACGTTTGGTTTATGTTTTATAAGCATTTTTAATTTTATTGCTTAAATCGCATTTTCTCGGCGAGCTGAGCACTTTTTCTGAATTGTGCCGCTCCCGTCACTCTGGTTAGGTTGGCATCGAAAAAAACGCTCTCGGGTGCTTTAGAGTGCCGAGTTTATCACTGCGCATGAAGAAATGACCACCTCCAACGTTTGGTTTATGTTTTATAAGCATTTTTAATTTTATTGCTTAAATCGCATTTTCTCGGCGAGCTGAGCACTTTTTCTGAATTGTGCCGCTCCCGTCACTCTGGTTAGGTTGGCATGGAAAAAAACGCTCTCGGGTGCTTTAGAGTGCCGAGTTTATTACTGCGTAATAAGAAATGACCATCTACAACGTTTGGTTTATGTTTTATAAGCATTTTTAATTTTATTGCTTAAATCGCATTTTCTCGGCGAGCTGAGCACTTTTTCTGAATTGTGCCGCTCCCGTCACTCTGTTTAGGTTGGCATGGAAAAAAACGCTCTCGGGTGCTTTAGAGTGCCGAGTTTATCACTGCACATGAAGAAAAGACCACCTCCAACGTTTGGTTTATGTTTTATAAGCATTTTTAATTTTATTGCTTAAATCGCATTTTCTCGGCGAGCTGAGCGCTTTTTCTGAATTGTGCCGCTCCCGTCACTCTGGTTAGGTTGGCATCGAAAAAAACGCTCTCGGGTGCTTTAGAGTGCCGAGTTTATTACTGCGTAATAAGAAATGACCATTTACAACGTTTGGTTTATGTTTTATAAGCATTTTTAATTTTATTGCTTAAATCGCATTTTCTCGGCGAGCTGAGCACTTTTTCTGAATTGTGCCGCTCCCGTCACTCTGGTTAGGTTGGCATCGAAAAAAACGCTCTCGGGTGCTTTAGAGTGCCGAGTTTATCACTGCGCATGAAGAAATGACCACCTCCAACGTTTGGTTTATGTTTTATAAGCATTTTTAATTTTATTGCTTAAATCGCATTTTCTCGGCGAGCTGAGCACTTTTTCTGAATTGTGCCGCTCCCGTCACTCTGGTTAGGTTGGCATCGAAAAAAACGCTCTCGGGTGCTTTAGAGTGCCGAGTTTATCACTGCGCATGAAGAAATGACCACCTCCAACGTTTGGTTTATGTTTTATAAGCATTTTTAATTTTATTGCTTAAATCGCATTTTCTCGGCGAGCTGAGCACTTTTTCTGAATTGTGCCGCTCCCGTCACTCTGGTTATGTTGGCATCGAAAAAAACGCTCTCGGGTGCTTTAGAGTGCCGAGTTTATCACTGCGCATGAAGAAATGACCACCTCCAACGTTTGTTTTATGTTTTATAAGCATTTTTAATTTTATTGCTTAAATCGCATTTTCTCGGCGAGCTGAGCACTTTTTCTGAATTGTGCCGCTCCCGTCACTCTGGTTAGGTTGGCATGGAAAAAAACGCTCTCGGGTGCTTTAGAGTGCCGAGTTTATCACTGCACATGAAGAAAAGACCACCTCCAACGTTTGGTTTATGTTTTATAAGCATTTTTAATTTTATTGCTTAAATCGCATTTTCTCGGTGAGCTGAGCGCTTTTTCTGAATTGTGCCGCTCCCGTCACTCTGGTTAGGTTGGCATCGAAAAAAACGCTCTCGGGTGCTTTAGAGTGCCGAGTTTATTACTGCGTAATAAGAAATGACCATTTACAACGTTTGGTTTATGTTTTATAAGCATTTTTAATTTTAATGCTTAAATCGCATTTTCTCGGCGAGCTGAGCACTTTTTCTGAATTGTGCCGCTCCCGTCACTCTGGTTAGGTTGGCATCGAAAAAAACGCTCTCGGGTGCTTTAGAGTGCCGAGTTTATCACTGTGCATGAAGAAATGACCACCTCCAACGTTTGGTTTATGTTTTATAAGCATTTTTAATTTTATTGCTTAAATCGCATTTTCTCGGCGAGCTGAGCGCTTTTTCTGAATTGTGCCGCTCCCGTCACTCTGGTTAGGTTGGCATCGAAAAAAACGCTCTCGGGTGCTTTAGAGTGCCGAGTTTATTACTGCGTAATAAGAAATGACCATCTACAACGTTTGGTTTATGTTTTATAAGCATTTTTAATTTTATTGCTTAAATCGCATTTTCTCGGCGAGCTGAGCACTTTTTCTGAATTGTGCCGCTCCCGTCACTCTGGTTAGGTTGGCATCGAAAAAAACGCTCTCGGGTGCTTTAGAGTGCCGAGTTCATCACTGTGCATGAAGAAATGACCACCTCCAACGTTTGGTTTATGTTTTATAAGCATTTTTAATTTTATTGCTTAAATCGCATTTTCTCGGCGAGCTGAGCGCTTTTTCTGAATTGTGCCGCTCCCGTCACTCTGGTTAGGTTGGCATCGAAAAAAACGCTCTTGGGTGCTTTAGAGTGCCGAGTTTATCACTGCGCATGAAGAAATGACCACCTCCAACGTTTGGTTTATGTTTTATAAGCATTTTTAATTTTATTGCTTAAATCGCATTTTCTCGGCGAGCTGAGCACTTTTTCTGAATTGTGCCGCTCCCGTCACTCTGGTTAGGTTGGCATCGAAAAAAACGCTCTCGGGTGCTTTAGAGTGCCGAGTTTATCACTGCGCATGAAGAAATGACCAACTCCAACGTTTGGTTTATGTTTTATAAGCATTTTTAATTTTATTGCTTAAATCGCATTTTCTCGGCGAGCTGAGCACTTTTTCTGAATTGTGCCGCTCCCGTCACTCTGGTTAGGTTGGCATCGAAAAAAACGCTCTCGGGTGCTTTAGAGTGCCGAGTTTATCACTGCGCATGAAGAAATGACCACCTCCAACGTTTGGTTTATGTTTTATAAGCATTTTTAATTTTATTGCTTAAATCGCATTTTCTCGGCGAGCTGAGCACTTTTTCTGAATTGTGCCGCTCCCGTCACTCTGGTTAGGTTGGCATCGAATAAAACGCTCTCGGGTGCTTTAGAGTGCCGAGTTTATCACTGCGCATGAAGAAATGACCACCTCCAACGTTTGGTTTATGTTTTATAAGCATTTTTAATTTTATTGCTTAAATCGCATTTTCTCGGCGAGCTGAGCACTTTTTCTGAATTGTGCCGCTCCCGTCACTCTGGTTAGGTTGGCATGGAAAAAAACGCTCTCGGGTGCTTTAGAGTGCCGAGTTTATCACTGCGCATGAAGAAATGACCACCTCCAACGTTTGGTTTATGTTTTATAAGCATTTTTAATTTTATTGCTTAAATCGCATTTTCTCGGCGAGCTGAGCACTTTTTCTGAATTGTGCCGCTCCCGTCACTCTGGTTAGGTTGGCATGGAAAAAAACGCTCTCGGGTGCTTTAGAGTGCCGAGTTTATTACTGCGTAATAAGAAATGACCATCTACAACGTTTGGTTTATGTTTTATAAGCATTTTAAATTTTATTGCTTAAATTGCATTTTCTCGGCGAGCTGAGCACTTTTTCTGAATTGTGCCGCTCCCGTCACTCTGGTTAGGTTGGCATCGAAAAAAACGCTCTCGGGTGCTTTAGAGTGCCGAGTTTATCACTGCGCATGAAGAAATGACCACCTCCAACGTTTGGTTTATGTTTTATAAGCATTTTTAATTTTATTGCTTAAATCGCATTTTCTCGGCGAGCTGAGCACTTTTTCTGAATTGTGCCGCTCCCGTCACTCTGGTTAGGTTGGCATCGAAAAAAACGCTCTGGGTGCTTTAGAGTGCCGAGTTTATCACTGCGCATGAAGAAATGACCACCTCCAACGTTTGGTTTATGTTTTATAAGCATTTTTAATTTTATTGCTTAAATCGCATTTTCTCGGCGAGCTGAGCGCTTTTTCTGAATTGTGCCGCTCCCGTCACTCTGGTTAGGTTGGCATCGAAAAAAACGCTCTCGGGTGCTTTAGAGTGCCGAGTTTATCACTGCGCATGAAGAAATGACCACCTCCAACGTTTGGTTTATGTTTTATAAGCATTTTTAATTTTATTGCTTAAATCGCATTTTCTCGGCGAGCTGAGCGCTTTTTCTGAATTGTGCCGCTCCCGTCACTCTGGTTAGGTTGGCATCGAAAAAAACGCTCTCGGGTGCTTTAGAGTGCCGAGTTTATCACTGCGCATGAAGAAATGACCACCTCCAACGTTTGGTTTATGTTTTATAAGCATTTTTAATTTTATTGCTTAAATCGCATTTTCTCGGCGAGCTGAGCACTTTTTCTGAATTGTGCCGCTCCCGTCACTCTGGTTAGGTTGGCATCGAATAAAACGCTCTCGGGTGCTTTAGAGTCCCGAGTTTATCACTACGCATGAAGAAATGACCACCTCCAACGTTTGGTTTATGTTTTATAAGCATTTTTAATTTTATTGCTTAAATCGCATTTTCTCGGCGAGCTGAGCACTTTTTCTGAATTGTGCCGCTCCCGTCACTCTGGTTAGGTTGGCATCGAAAAAAACGCTCTCGGGTGCTTTAGAGTGCCGAGTTTATCACTGCGCATGAAGAAATGACCACCTCCAACGTTTGGTTTATGTTTTATAAGCATTTTTAATTTTATTGCTTAAATCGCATTTTCTCGGCGAGCTGAGCACTTTTTCTGAATTGTGCCGCTCCCGTCACTCTGGTTAGGTTGGCATCGAAAAAAACGCTCTCGGGTGCTTTAGAGTGCCGAGTTTATCACTGTGCATGAAGAAATGACCACCTCCAACGTTTGGTTTATGTTTTATAAGCATTTTTAATTTTATTGCTTAAATCGCATTTTCTCGGCGAGCTGAGCGCTTTTTCTGAATTGTGCCGCTCCCGTCACTCTGGTTAGGTTGGCATGGAAAAAAACGCTCTCGGGTGCTTTAGAGTGCCGAGTTTATCACTGCGCATGAAGAAATGACCACCTCCAACGTTTGGTTTATGTTTTATAAGCATTTTTAATTTTATTGCTTAAATCGCATTTTCTCGGCGAGCTGAGCGCTTTTTCTGAATTGTGCCGCTCCCGTCACTCTGGTTAGGTTGGCATCGAAAAAAACGCTCTCGGGTGCTTTAGAGTGCCGAGTTTATCACTGCGCATGAAGAAATGACCACCTCCAACGTTTGGTTTATGTTTTATAAGCATTTTTAATTTTATTGCTTAAATCGCATTTACTCGGCGAGCTGAGCACTTTTTCTGAATTGTGCCGCTCCCGTCACTCTGGTTAGGTTGGCATCGAAAAAAACGCTCTCGGGTGCTTTAGAGTGCCGAGTTTATCACTGCGCATGAAGAAATGACCACCTCCAACGTTTGGTTTATGTTTTATAAGCATTTTTAATTTTATTGCTTAAATCGCATTTTCTCGGCGAGCTGAGCACTTTTTCTGAATTGTGCCGCTCCCGTCACTCTGGTTAGGTTGGCATGGAAAAAAACGCTCTCGGGTGCTTTAGAGTGCCGAGTTTATCACTGCGCATGAAGAAATGACCACCTCCAACGTTTGGTTTATGTTTTATAAGCATTTTTAATTTTATTGCTTAAATCGCATTTTCTCGGCGAGCTGAGCGCTTTTTCTGAATTGTGCCGCTCCCGTCACTCTGGTTAGGTTGGCATCGAATAAAACGCTCTCGGGTGCTTTAGAGTGCCGAGTTTATCACTGCGCATGAAGAAATGACCACCTCCAACGTTTGGTTTATGTTTTATAAGCATTTTTAATTTTATTGCTTAAATCGCATTTTCTCGGCGAGCTGAGCACTTTTTCTGAATTGTGCCGCTCCCGTCACTCTGGTTAGGTTGGCATGGAAAAAAACGCTCTCGGGTGCTTTAGAGTGCCGAGTTTATTACTGCGTAATAAGAAATGACCATCTACAACGTTTGGTTTATGTTTTATAAGCATTTTTAATTTTATTGCTTAAATCGCATTTTCTCGGCGAGCTGAGCACTTTTTCTGAATTGTGCCGCTCCCGTCACTCTGGTTAGGTTGGCATCGAAAAAAACGCTCTCGGGTGCTTTAGAGTGCCGAGTTTATCACTGCGCATGAAGAAATGACCACCTCCAACGTTTGGTTTATGTTTTATAAGCATTTTTAATTTTATTGCTTAAATCGCATTTTCTCGGCGAGCTGAGCACTTTTTCTGAATTGTGCCGCTCCCGTCACTCTGGTTAGGTTGGCATGGAAAAAAACGCTCTCGGGTGCTTTAGAGTGCCGAGTTTATTACTGCGTAATAAGAAATGACCATCTACAACGTTTGGTTTATGTTTTATAAGCATTTTTAATTTTATTGCTTAAATCGCATTTTCTCGGCGAGCTGAGCACTTTTTCTGAATTGTGCCGCTCCCGTCACTCTGTTTAGGTTGGCATGGAAAAAAACGCTCTCGGGTGCTTTAGAGTGCCGAGTTTATCACTGCACATGAAGAAAAGACCACCTCCAACGTTTGGTTTATGTTTTATAAGCATTTTTAATTTTATTGCTTAAATCGCATTTTCTCGGCGAGCTGAGCGCTTTTTCTGAATTGTGCCGCTCCCGTCACTCTGGTTAGGTTGGCATCGAAAAAAACGCTCTCGGGTGCTTTAGAGTGCCGAGTTTATTACTGCGTAATAAGAAATGACCATTTACAACGTTTGGTTTATGTTTTATAAGCATTTTTAATTTTATTGCTTAAATCGCATTTTCTCGGCGAGCTGAGCACTTTTTCTGAATTGTGCCGCTCCCGTCACTCTGGTTAGGTTGGCATCGAAAAAAACGCTCTCGGGTGCTTTAGAGTGCCGAGTTTATCACTGCGCATGAAGAAATGACCACCTCCAACGTTTGGTTTATGTTTTATAAGCATTTTTAATTTTATTGCTTAAATCGCATTTTCTCGGCGAGCTGAGCACTTTTTCTGAATTGTGCCGCTCCCGTCACTCTGGTTAGGTTGGCATCGAAAAAAACGCTCTCGGGTGCTTTAGAGTGCCGAGTTTATCACTGCGCATGAAGAAATGACCACCTCCAACGTTTGGTTTATGTTTTATAAGCATTTTTAATTTTATTGCTTAAATCGCATTTTCTCGGCGAGCTGAGCGCTTTTTCTGAATTGTGCCGCTCCCGTCACTCTGGTTAGGTTGGCATCGAAAAAAACGCTCTCGGGTGCTTTAGAGTGCCGAGTTTATCACTGCGCATGAAGAAATGACCACCTCCAACGTTTGGTTTATGTTTTATAAGCATTTTTAATTTTATTGCTTAAATCGCATTTTCTCGGCGAGCTGAGCACTTTTTCTGAATTGTGCCGCTCCCGTCACTCTGGTTAGGTTGGCATGGAAAAAAACGCTCTCGGGTGCTTTAGAGTGCCGAGTTTATCACTGTGCATGAAGAAATGACCACCTCCAACGTTTGGTTTATGTTTTATAAGCATTTTTAATTTTATTGCTTAAATCGCATTTTCTCGGCGAGCTGAGCGCTTTTTCTGAATTGTGCCGCTCCCGTCACTCTGGTTAGGTTGGCATCGAAAAAAACGCTCTCGGGTGCTTTAGAGTGCCGAGTTTATCACTGTGCATGAAGAAATGACCACCTCCAACGTTTGGTTTATGTTTTATAAGCATTTTTAATTTTATTGCTTAAATCGCATTTTCTCGGCGAGCTGAGCGCTTTTTCTGAATTGTGCCGCTCCCGTCACTCTGGTTAGGTTGGCATCGAAAAAAACGCTCTCGGGTGCTTTAGAGTGCCGAGTTTATCACTGCGCATGAAGAAATGACCACCTCCAACGTTTGGTTTATGTTTTATAAGCATTTTTAATTTTATTGCTTAAATCGCATTTTCTCGGCGAGCTGAGCACTTTTTCTGAATTGTGCCGCTCCCGTCACTCTGGTTAGGTTGGCATCGAAAAAAACGCTCTCGGGTGCTTTAGAGTGCCGAGTTTATCACTGCGCATGAAGAAATGACCACCTCCAACGTTTGGTTTATGTTTTATAAGCATTTTTAATTTTATTGCTTAAATCGCATTTTCTCGGCGAGCTGAGCGCTTTTTCTGAATTGTGCCGCTCCCGTCACTCTGGTTAGGTTGGCATCGAAAAAAACGCTCTCGGGTGCTTTAGAGTGCCGAGTTTATCACTGCGCATGAAGAAATGACCACCTCCAACGTTTCGTTTATGTTTTATAAGCATTTTTAATTTTATTGCTTAAATCGCATTTTCTCGGCGAGCTGAGCGCTTTTTCTGAATTGTGCCGCTCCCGTCACTCTGGTTAGGTTGGCATCGAAAAAAACGCTCTCGGGTGCTTTAGAGTGCCGAGTTTATCACTGCGCATGAAGAAATGACCACCTCCAACGTTTGGTTTATGTTTTATAAGCATTTTTAATTTTATTGCTTAAATCGCATTTTCTCGGCGAGCTGAGCACTTTTTCTGAATTGTGCCGCTCCCGTCACTCTGGTTAGGTTGGCATCGAATAAAACGCTCTCGGGTGCTTTAGAGTCCCGAGTTTATCACTGCGCATGAAGAAATGACCACCTCCAACGTTTGGTTTATGTTTTATAAGCATTTTTAATTTTATTGCTTAAATCGCATTTTCTCGGCGAGCTGAGCACTTTTTCTGAATTGTGCCGCTCCCGTCACTCTGGTTAGGTTGGCATCGAAAAAAACGCTCTCGGGTGCTTTAGAGTGCCGAGTTTATCACTGCGCATGAAGAAATGACCACCTCCAACGTTTGGTTTATGTTTTATAAGCATTTTTAATTTTATTGCTTAAATCGCATTTTCTCGGCGAGCTGAGCACTTTTTCTGAATTGTGCCGCTCCCGTCACTCTGGTTAGGTTGGCATCGAAAAAAACGCTCTCGGGTGCTTTAGAGTGCCGAGTTTATCACTGTGCATGAAGAAATGACCACCTCCAACGTTTGGTTTATGTTTTATAAGCATTTTTAATTTTATTGCTTAAATCGCATTTTCTCGGCGAGCTGAGCGCTTTTTCTGAATTGTGCCGCTCCCGTCACTCTGGTTAGGTTGGCATGGAAAAAAACGCTCTCGGGTGCTTTAGAGTGCCGAGTTTATCACTGCGCATGAAGAAATGACCACCTCCAACGTTTGGTTTATGTTTTATAAGCATTTTTAATTTTATTGCTTAAATCGCATTTTCTCGGCGAGCTGAGCGCTTTTTCTGAATTGTGCCGCTCCCGTCACTCTGGTTAGGTTGGCATCGAAAAAAACGCTCTCGGGTGCTTTAGAGTGCCGAGTTTATCACTGCGCATGAAGAAATGACCACCTCCAACGTTTGGTTTATGTTTTATAAGCATTTTTAATTTTATTGCTTAAATCGCATTTAGTCGGCGAGCTGAGCACTTTTTCTGAATTGTGCCGCTCCCGTCACTCTGGTTAGGTTGGCATCGAAAAAAACGCTCTTGGGTGCTTTAGAGTGCCGAGTTTATCACTGCGCATGAAGAAATGACCACCTCCAACGTTTGGTTTATGTTTTATAAGCATTTTTAATTTTATTGCTTAAATCGCATTTTCTCGGCGAGCTGAGCACTTTTTCTGAATTGTGCCGCTCCCGTCACTCTGGTTAGGTTGGCATGGAAAAAAACGCTCTCGGGTGCTTTAGAGTGCCGAGTTTATCACTGCGCATGAAGAAATGACCACCTCCAACGTTTGGTTTATGTTTTATAAGCATTTTTAATTTTATTGCTTAAATCGCATTTTCTCGGCGAGCTGAGCACTTTTTCTGAATTGTGCCGCTCCCGTCACTCTGGTTAGGTTGGCATGGAAAAAAAGGCTCTCGGGTGCTTTAGAGTGCCGAGTTTATTACTGCGTAATAAGAAATGACCATCTACAACGTTTGGTTTATGTTTTATAAGCATTTTTAATTTTATTGCTTAAATCGCATTTTCTCGGCGAGCTGAGCACTTTTTCTGAATTGTGCCGCTCCCGTCACTCTGGTTAGGTTGGCATCGAAAAAAACGCTCTCGGGTGCTTTAGAGTGCCGAGTTTATCACTGCGCATGAAGAAATGACCACCTCCAACGTTTGGTTTATGTTTTATAAGCATTTTTAATTTTATTGCTTAAATCGCATTTTCTCGGCGAGCTGAGCACTTTTTCTGAATTGTGCCGCTCCCGTCACTCTGGTTAGGTTGGCATGGAAAAAAACGCTCTCGGGTGCTTTAGAGTGCCGAGTTTATTACTGCGTAATAAGAAATGACCATCTACAACGTTTGGTTTATGTTTTATAAGCATTTTTAATTTTATTGCTTAAATCGCATTTTCTCGGCGAGCTGAGCACTTTTTCTGAATTGTGCCGCTCCCGTCACTCTGTTTAGGTTGGCATGGAAAAAAACGCTCTCGGGTGCTTTAGAGTGCCGAGTTTATCACTGCACATGAAGAAAAGACCACCTCCAACGTTTGGTTTATGTTTTATAAGCATTTTTAATTTTATTGCTTAAATCGCATTTTCTCGGCGAGCTGAGCGCTTTTTCTGAATTGTGCCGCTCCCGTCACTCTGGTTAGGTTGGCATCGAAAAAAACGCTCTCGGGTGCTTTAGAGTGCCGAGTTTATTACTGCGTAATAAGAAATGACCATTTACAACGTTTGGTTTATGTTTTATAAGCATTTTTAATTTTATTGCTTAAATCGCATTTTCTCGGCGAGCTGAGCACTTTTTCTGAATTGTGCCGCTCCCGTCACTCTGGTTAGGTTGGCATCGAAAAAAACGCTCTCGGGTGCTTTAGAGTGCCGAGTTTATCACTGCGCATGAAGAAATGACCACCTCCAACGTTTGGTTTATGTTTTATAAGCATTTTTAATTTTATTGCTTAAATCGCATTTTCTCGGCGAGCTGAGCACTTTTTCTGAATTGTGCCGCTCCCGTCACTCTGGTTAGGTTGGCATCGAAAAAAACGCTCTCGGGTGCTTTAGAGTGCCGAGTTTATCACTGCGCATGAAGAAATGACCACCTCCAACGTTTGGTTTATGTTTTATAAGCATTTTTAATTTTATTGCTTAAATCGCATTTTCTCGGCGAGCTGAGCACTTTTTCTGAATTGTGCCGCTCCCGTCACTCTGGTTAGGTTGGCATCGAAAAAAACGCTCTCGGGTGCTTTAGAGTGCCGAGTTTATCACTGCGCATGAAGAAATGACCACCTCCAACGTTTGGTTTATGTTTTATAAGCATTTTTAATTTTATTGCTTAAATCGCATTTTCTCGGCGAGCTGAGCACTTTTTCTGAATTGTGCCGCTCCCGTCACTCTGGTTAGGTTGGCATGGAAAAAAACGCTCTCGGGTGCTTTAGAGTGCCGAGTTTATTACTGCGTAATAAGAAATGACCATCTACAACGTTTGGTTTATGTTTTATAAGCATTTTTAATTTTATTGCTTAAATCGCATTTTCTCGGCGAGCTGAGCACTTTTTCTGAATTGTGCCGCTCCCGTCACTCTGTTTAGGTTGGCATGGAAAAAAACGCTCTCGGGTGCTTTAGAGTGCCGAGTTTATCACTGCACATGAAGAAAAGACCACCTCCAACGTTTGGTTTATGTTTTATAAGCATTTTTAATTTTATTGCTTAAATCGCATTTTCTCGGCGAGCTGAGCGCTTTTTCTGAATTGTGCCGCTCCCGTCACTCTGGTTAGGTTGGCATCGAAAAAAACGCTCTCGGGTGCTTTAGAGTGCCGAGTTTATTACTGCGTAATAAGAAATGACCATTTACAACGTTTGGTTTATGTTTTATAAGCATTTTTAATTTTATTGCTTAAATCGCATTTTCTCGGCGAGCTGAGCACTTTTTCTGAATTGTGCCGCTCCCGTCACTCTGGTTAGGTTGGCATCGAAAAAAACGCTCTCGGGTGCTTTAGAGTGCCGAGTTTATCACTGTGCATGAAGAAATGACCACCTCCAACGTTTGGTTTATGTTTTATAAGCATTTTTAATTTTATTGCTTAAATCGCATTTTCTCGGCGAGCTGAGCGCTTTTTCTGAATTGTGCCGCTCCCGTCACTCTGGTTAGGTTGGCATCGAAAAAAACGCTCTCGGGTGCTTTAGAGTGCCGAGTTTATTACTGCGTAATAAGAAATGACCATCTACAACGTTTGGTTTATGTTTTATAAGCATTTTTAATTTTATTGCTTAAATCGCATTTTCTCGGCGAGCTGAGCACTTTTTCTGAATTGTGCCGCTCCCGTCACTCTGGTTAGGTTGGCATCGAAAAAAACGCTCTCGGGTGCTTTAGAGTGCCGAGTTTATCACTGTGCATGAAGAAATGACCACCTCCAACGTTTGGTTTATGTTTTATAAGCATTTTTAATTTTATTGCTTAAATCGCATTTTCTCGGCGAGCTGAGCGCTTTTTCTGAATTGTGCCGCTCCCGTCACTCTGGTTAGGTTGGCATCGAAAAAAACGCTCTTGGGTGCTTTAGAGTGCCGAGTTTATCACTGCGCATGAAGAAATGACCACCTCCAACGTTTGGTTTATGTTTTATAAGCATTTTTAATTTTATTGCTTAAATCGCATTTTCTCGGCGAGCTGAGCACTTTTTCTGAATTGTGCCGCTCCCGTCACTCTGGTTAGGTTGGCATCGAAAAAAACGCTCTCGGGTGCTTTAGAGTGCCGAGTTTATCACTGCGCATGAAGAAATGACCAACTCCAACGTTTGGTTTATGTTTTATAAGCATTTTTAATTTTATTGCTTAAATCGCATTTTCTCGGCGAGCTGAGCACTTTTTCTGAAATGTGCCGCTCCCGTCACTCTGGTTAGGTTGGCATCGAAAAAAACGCTCTCGGGTGCTTTAGAGTGCCGAGTTTATCACTGCGCATGAAGAAATGACCACCTCCAACGTTTGGTTTATGTTTTATAAGCATTTTTAATTTTATTGCTTAAATCGCATTTTCTCGGCGAGCTGAGCACTTTTTCTGAATTGTGCCGCTCCCGTCACTCTGGTTAGGTTGGCATCGAATAAAACGCTCTCGGGTGCTTTAGAGTGCCGAGTTTATCACTGCGCATGAAGAAATGACCACCTCCAACGTTTGGTTTATGTTTTATAAGCATTTTTAATTTTATTGCTTAAATCGCATTTTCTCGGCGAGCTGAGCACTTTTTCTGAATTGTGCCGCTCCCGTCACTCTGGTTAGGTTGGCATCCAAAAAAACGCTCTCGGGTGCTTTAGAGTGCCGAGTTTATCACTGCGCATGAAGAAATGACCACCTCCAACGTTTGGTTTAGGTTTTATAAGCATTTTTAATTTTATTGCTTAAATCGCATTTTCTCGGCGAGCTGAGCGCTTTTTCTGAATTGTGCCGCTCCCGTCACTCTGGTTAGGTTGGCATCGAAAAAAACGCTCTCGGGTGCTTTAGAGTGCCGAGTTTATCACTGTGCATGAAGAAATGACCACCTCCAACGTTTGGTTTATGTTTTATAAGCATTTTTAATTTTATTGCTTAAATCGCATTTTCTCGGCGAGCTGAGCACTTTTTCTGAATTGTGCCGCTCCCGTCACTCTGGTTAGGTTGGCATGGAAAAAAACGCTCTCGGGTGCTTTAGAGTGCCGAGTTTATCACTGCGCATGAAGAAATGACCACCTCCAACGTTTGGTTTATGTTTTATAAGCATTTTTAATTTTATTGCTTAAATCGCATTTTCTCGGCGAGCTGAGCACTTTTTCTGAATTGTGCCGCTCCCGTCACTCTGGTTAGGTTGGCATGGAAAAAAACGCTCTCGGGTGCTTTAGAGTGCCGAGTTTATCACTGTGCATGAAGAAATGACCACCTCCAACGTTTGGTTTATGTTTTATAAGCATTTTTAATTTTATTGCTTAAATCGCATTTTCTCGGCGAGCTGAGCACTTTTTCTGAATTGTGCCGCTCCCGTCACTCTGGTTAGGTTGGCATCGAAAAAAACGCTCTCGGGTGCTTTAGAGTGCCGAGTTTATCACTGCGCATGAAGAAATGACCACCTCCAACGTTTGGTTTATGTTTTATAAGCATTTTTAATTTTATTGCTTAAATCGCATTTTCTCGGCGAGCTGAGCACTTTTTCTGAATTGTGCCGCTCCCGTCACTCTGGTTAGGTTGGCATGGAAAAAAACGCTCTCGGGTGCTTTAGAGTGCCGAGTTTATTACTGCGTAATAAGAAATGACCATCTACAACGTTTGGTTTATATTTTATAAGCATTTTTAATTTTATTGCTTAAATCGCATTTTCTCGGCGAGCTGAGCACTTTTTCTGAATTGTGCCGCTCCCGTCACTCTGTTTAGGTTGGCATGGAAAAAAACGCTCTCGGGTGCTTTAGAGTGCCGAGTTTATCACTGCGCATGAAGAAAAGACCACCTCCAACGTTTGGTTTATGTTTTATAAGCATTTTTAATTTTATTGCTTAAATCGCATTTTCTCGGCGAGCTGAGCGCTTTTTCTGTATTGTGCCGCTCCCGTCACTCTGGTTAGGTTGGCATCGAAAAAACGCTCTCGGGTGCTTTAGAGTGCCGAGTTTATTACTGCGTAATAAGAAATGACCATTTACAACGTTTGGTTTATGTTTTATAAGCATTTTTAATTTTATTGCTTAAATCGCATTTTCTCGGCGAGCTGAGCACTTTTTCTGAATTGTGCCGCTCCCGTCACTCTGGTTAGGTTGGCATCGAAAAAAACGCTCTCGGGTGCTTTAGAGTGCCGAGTTTATCACTGTGCATGAAGAAATGACCACCTCCAACGTTTGGTTTATGTTTTATAAGCATTTTTAATTTTATTGCTTAAATCGCATTTTCTCGGCGAGCTGAGCGCTTTTTCTGAATTGTGCCGCTCCCGTCACTCTGGTTAGGTTGGCATCGAAAAAAACGCTCTCGGGTGCTTTAGAGTGCCGAGTTTATCACTGCGCATGAAGAAATGACCACCTCCAACGTTTGGTTTATGTTTTATAAGCATTTTTAATTTTATTGCTTAAATCGCATTTTCTCGGCGAGCTGAGCACTTTTTCTGAATTGTGCCGCTCCCGTCACTCTGGTTAGGTTGGCATCAAATAAAACGCTCTCGGGTGCTTTAGAGTGCCGAGTTTATCACTGCGCATGAAGAAATGACCACCTCCAACGTTTGGTTTATGTTTTATAAGCATTTTTAATTTTATTGCTTAAATCGCATTTTCTCGGCGAGCTGAGCACTTTTTCTGAATTGTGCCGCTCCCGTCACTCTGGTTAGGTTGGCATGGAAAAAAACGCTCTCGGGTGCTTTAGAGTGCCGAGTTTATCACTGCGCATGAAGAAATGACCACCTCCAACGTTTGGTTTATGTTTTATAAGCATTTTTAATTTTATTGCTTAAATCGCATTTTCTCGGCGAGCTGAGCACTTTTTCTGAATTGTGCCGCTCCCGTCACTCTGGTTAGGTTGGCATCGAAAAAAACGCTCTCGGGTGCTTTAGAGTGCCGAGTTTATCACTGCGCATGAAGAAATGACCACCTCCAACGTTTGGTTTATGTTTTATAAGCATTTTTAATTTTATTGCTTAAATCGCATTTTCTCGGCGAGCTGAGCGCTTTTTCAGAATTGTGCCGCTCCCGTCACTCTGGTTAGGTTGGCATCGAAAAAAACGCTCTCGGGTGCTTTAGAGTGCCGAGTTTATCACTGCGCATGAAGAAATGACCACCTCCAACGTTTGGTTTATGTTTTATAAGCATTTTTAATTTTATTGCTTAAATCGCATTTTCTCGGCGAGCTGAGCACTTTTTCTGAATTGTGCCGCTCCCGTAACTCTGGTTAGGTTGGCATCAAATAAAACGCTCTCGGGTGCTTTAGAGTGCCGAGTTTATCACTGCGCATGAAGAAATGACCACCTCCAACGTTTGGTTTATGTTTTATAAGCATTTTTAATTTTATTGCTTAAATCGCATTTTCTCGGCGAGCTGAGCACTTTTTCTGAATTGTGCCGCTCCCGTCACTCTGGTTAGGTTGGCATGGAAAAAAACGCTCTCGGGTGCTTTAGAGTGCCGAGTTTATCACTGCGCATGAAGAAATGACCACCTCCAACGTTTGGTTTATGTTTTATAAGCATTTTTAATTTTATTGCTTAAATCGCATTTTCTCGGCGAGCTGAGCACTTTTTCTGAATTGTGCCGCTCCCGTCACTCTGGTTAGGTTGGCATGGAAAAAAACGCTCTCGGGTGCTTTAGAGTGCCGAGTTTATTACTGCGTAATAAGAAATGACCATCTACAACGTTTGGTTTATGTTTTATAAGCATTTTAAATTTTATTGCTTAAATTGCATTTTCTCGGCGAGCTGAGCACTTTTTCTGAATTGTGCCGCTCCCGTCACTCTGGTTAGGTTGGCATCGAAAAAAACGCTCTCGGGTGCTTTAGAGTGCCGAGTTTATCACTGCGCATGAAGAAATGACCACCTCCAACGTTTGGTTTATGTTTTATAAGCATTTTTAATTTTATTGCTTAAATCGCATTTTCTCGGCGAGCTGAGCACTTTTTCTGAATTGTGCCGCTCCCGTCACTCTGGTTAGGTTGGTACCGAAAAAAACGCTCTCGGGTGCTTTAGAGTGCCGAGTTTATCACTGTGCATGAAGAAATGACCACCTCCAACGTTTGGTTTATGTTTTAAAAGCATTTTTAATTTTATTGCTTAAATCGCATTTTCTCGGCGAGCTGAGCGCTTTTTCTGAATTGTGCCGCTCCCGTCACTCTGGTTAGGTTGGCATCGAAAAAAACGCTCTCGGGTGCTTTAGAGTGCCGAGTTTATCACTGTGCATGAAGAAATGACCACCTCCAACGTTTGGTTTATGTTTTATAAGCATTTTTAATTTTATTGCTTAAATCGCATTTTCTCGGCGAGCTGAGCACTTTTTCTGAATTGTGCCGCTCCCGTCACTCTGGTTAGGTTGGCATGGAAAAAAACGCTCTCGGGTGCTTTAGAGTGCCGAGTTTATCACTGCACATGAAGAAATGACCACCTCCAACGTTTGGTTTATGTTTTATAAGCATTTTTAATTGTATTGCTTAAATCGCATTTTCTCGGCGAGCTGAGCACTTTTTCTGAATTGTGCCGCTCCCGTCACTCTGGTTAGGTTGGCATGGAAAAAAACGCTCTCGGGTGCTTTAGAGTGCCGAGTTTATTACTGCGTAATAAGAAATGACCATCTACAACGTTTGGTTTATGTTTTATAAGCATTTTTAATTTTATTGCTTAAATCGCATTTTCTCGGCGAGCTGAGCACTTTTTCTGAATTGTGCCGCTCCCGTCACTCTGGTTAGGTTGGCATCGAAAAAAACGCTCTCGGGTGCTTTAGAGTGCCGAGTTTATCACTGCGCATGAAGAAATGACCACCTCCAACGTTTGGTTTATGTTTTATAAGCATTTTTAATTTTATTGCTTAAATCGCATTTTCTCGGCGAGCTGAGCACTTTTTCTGAATTGTGCCGCTCCCGTCACTCTGGTTAGGTTGGCATGGAAAAAAACGCTCTCGGGTGCTTTAGAGTGCCGAGTTTATCACTGCGCATGAAGAAATGGCCACCTCCAACGTTTGGTTTATGTTTTATAAGCATTTTTAATTTTATTGCTTAAATCGCATTTTCTCGGCGAGCTGAGCACTTTTTCTGAATTGTGCCGCTCCCGTCACTCTGGTTAGGTTGGCATCGAAAAAAACGCTCTCGGGTGCTTTAGAGTGCCGAGTTTATCACTGCGCATGAAGAAATGACCACCTCCAACGTTTGGTTTATGTTTTATAAGCATTTTTAATTTTATTGCTTAAATCGCATTTTCTCGGCGAGCTGAGCACTTTTTCTGAATTGTGCCGCTCCCGTCACTCTGGTTAGGTTGGCATGGAAAAAAACGCTCTCGGGTGCTTTAGAGTGCCGAGTTTATTACTGCGTAATAAGAAATGACCATCTACAACGTTTGGTTTATGTTTTATAAGCATTTTTAATTTTATTGCTTAAATCGCATTTTCTCGGCGAGCTGAGCACTTTTTCTGAATTGTGCCGCTCCCGTCACTCTGTTTAGGTTGGCATGGAAAAAAACGCTCTCGGGTGCTTTAGAGTGCCGAGTTTATCACTGCGCATGAAGAAAAGACCACCTCCAACGTTTGGTTTATGTTTTATAAGCATTTTTAATTTTATTGCTTAAATCGCATTTTCTCGGCGAGCTGAGCACTTTTTCTGAATTGTGCCGCTCCTGTCACTCTGGTTAGGTTGGCATGGAAAAAAACGCTCTCGGGTGCTTTAGAGTGCCGAGTTTATCACTGCGCATGAAGAAATGACCACCTCCAACGTTTGGTTTATGTTTTATAAGCATTTTTAATTTTATTGCTTAAATCGCATTTTCTCGGCGAGCTGAGCACTTTTTCTGAATTGTGCCGCTCCCGTCACTCTGGTTAGGTTGGCATGGAAAAAAACGCTCTCGGGTGCTTTAGAGTGCCGAGTTTATCACTGCGCATGAAGAAATGACCACCTCCAACGTTTGGTTTATGTTTTATAAGCATTTTTAATTTTATTGCTTAAATCGCATTTTCTCGGCGAGCTGAGCACTTTTTCTGAATTGTGCCGCTCCCGTCACTCTGGTTAGGTTGGCATGGAAAAAAACGCTCTCGGGTGCTTTAGAGTGCCGAGTTTATTACTGCGTAATAAGAAATGACCATCTACAACGTTTGGTTTATGTTTTATAAGCATTTTTAATTTTATTGCTTAAATCGCATTTTCTCGGCGAGCTGAGCACTTTTTCTGAATTGTGCCGCTCCCGTCACTCTGTTTAGGTTGGCATGGAAAAAAACACTCTCGGGTGCTTTAGAGTGCCGAGTTTATCACTGCGCATGAAGAAAAGACCACCTCCAACGTTTGGTTTATGTTTTATAAGCATTTTTAATTTTATTGCTTAAATCGCATTTTCTCGGCGAGCTGAGCACTTTTTCTGAATTGTGCCGCTCCTGTCACTCTGGTTAGGTTGGCATGGAAAAAAACGCTCTCGGGTGCTTTAGAGTGCCGAGTTTATCACTGTGCATGAAGAAATGACCACCTCCAACGTTTGGTTTATGTTTTATAAGCATTTTTAATTTTATTGCTTAAATCGCATTTTCTCGGCGAGCTGAGCACTTTTTCTGAATTGTGCCGCTCCCGTCACTCTGGTTAGGTTGGCATGGAAAAAAACGCTCTCGGGTGCTTTAGAGTGCCGAGTTTATCACTGCGCATGAAGAAATGGCCACCTCCAACGTTTGGTTTATGTTTTATAAGCATTTTTAATTTTATTGCTTGAATCGCATTTTCTCGGCGAGCTGAGCACTTTTTCTGAATTGTGCCGCTCCCGTCACTCTGGTTAGGTTGGCATGGAAAAAAACGCTCTCGGGTGCTTTAGAGTGCCGAGTTTATCACTGCGCATGAAGAAATGGCCACCTCCAACGTTTGGTTTATGTTTTATAAGCATTTTTAATTTTATTGCTTAAATCGCATTTTCTCGGCGAGCTGAGCACTTTTTCTGAATTGTGCCGCTCCCGTCACTCTGGTTAGGTTGGCATGGAAAAAAACGCTCTCGGGTGCTTTAGAGTGCCGAGTTTATCACTGCGCATGAAGAAATGACCACCTCCAACGTTTGGTTTATGTTTTATAAGCATTTTTAATTTTATTGCTTAAATCGCATTTTCTCGGCGAGCTGAGCACTTTTTCTGAATTGTGCCGCTCCCGTCACTCTGGTTAGGTTGGCATCGAAAAAAACGCTCTCGGGTGCTTTAAAGTGCCGAGTTTATCACTGCGCATGAAGAAATGACCACCTCCAATATTTGGTTTATGTTTTATAAGCATTTTTAATTTTATTGCTTAAATCGCATTTTCTCGGCGAGCTGAGCACTTTTTCTGAATTGTGCCGCTCCCGTCACTCTGGTTAGGTTGGCATGAAAAAAAACGCTCTCGGGTGCTTTAGAGTGCCGAGTTTATCACTGTGCATGAAGAAATGACCACCTCCAACGTTTGGTTTATGTTTTATAAGCATTTTTAATTTTATTGCTTAAATCGCATTTTCTCGGCGAGCTGAGCGCTTTTTCTGAATTGTGCCGCTCCCGTCACTCTGGTTAGGTTGGCATCGAAAAAAACGCTCTCGGGTGCTTTAGAGTGCCGAGTTTATTACTGCGTAATAAGAAATGACAATTTACAACGTTTGGTTTATGTTTTATAAGCATTTTTAATTTTATTGCTTAAATCGCATTTTCTCGGCGAGCTGAGCACTTTTTCTGAATTGTGCCGCTCCCGTCACTCTGGTTAGGTTGGCATCGAAAAAAACGCTCTCGGGTGCTTTAGAGTGCCGAGTTTATCACTGTGCATGAAGAAATGACCACCTCCAACGTTTGGTTTATGTTTTATAAGCATTTTTAATTTTATTGCTTAAATCGCATTTTCTCGGCGAGCTGAGCGCTTTTTCTGAATTGTGCCGCTCCCGTCACTCTGGTTAGGTTGGCATCGAAAAAAACGCTCTCGGGTGCTTTAGAGTGCCGAGTTTATTACTGCGTAATAAGAAATGACCATCTACAACGTTTGGTTTATGTTTTATAAGCATTTTTAATTTTATTGCTTAAATCGCATTTTCTCGGCGAGCTGAGCACTTTTTCTGAATTGTGCCGCTCCCGTCACTCTGGTTAGGTTGGCATCGAAAAAAACGCTCTCGGGTGCTTTAGAGTGCCGAGTTTATCACTGTGCATGAGGAAATGACCACCTCCAACGTTTGGTTTATGTTTTATAAGCATTTTTAATTTTATTGCTTAAATCGCATTTTCTCGGCGAGCTGAGCGCTTTTTCTGAATTGTGCCGCTCCCGTCACTCTGGTTAGGTTGGCATCGAAAAAAACGCTCTTGGGTGCTTTAGAGTGCCGAGTTTATCACTGCGCATGAAGAAATGACCACCTCCAACGTTTGGTTTATGTTTTATAAGCATTTTTAATTTTATTGCTTAAATCGCATTTTCTCGGCGAGCTGAGCACTTTTTCTGAATTGTGCCGCTCCCTTCACTCTGGTTAGGTTGGCATCGAAAAAAACGCTCTCGGGTGCTTTAGAGTGCCGAGTTTATCACTGCGCATGAAGAAATGACCAACTCCAACGTTTGGTTTATGTTTTATAAGCATTTTTAATTTTATTGCTTAAATCGCATTTTCTCGGCGAGCTGAGCACTTTTTCTGAATTGTGCCGCTCCCGTCACTCTGGTTAGGTTGGCATCGAAAAAAACGCTCTCGGGTGCTTTAGAGTGCCGAGTTTATCACTGCGCATGAAGAAATTACCACCTCCAACGTTTGGTTTATGTTTTATAAGCATTTTTAATTTTATTGCTTAAATCGCATTTTCTCGGCGAGCTGAGCGCTTTTTCTGAATTGTGCCGCTCGCGTCACTCTGGTTAGGTTGGCATCGAAAAACCGCTCTCGGGTGCTTTAGAGTGCCGAGTTTATCACTGCGCATGAAGAAATGACCACCTCCAACGTTTGGTTTATGTTTTATAAGCATTTTTAATTTTATTGCTTAAATCGCATTTTCTCGGCGAGCTGAGCACTTTTTCTGAATTGTGCCGCTCCCGTCACTCTGGTTAGGTTGGCATCGAAAAAAACGCTCTCGGGTGCTTTAGAGTGCCGAGTTTATCACTGTGCATGAAGAAATGACCACCTCCAACGTTTGGTTTATGTTTTATAAGCATTTTTAATTTTATTGCTTAAATCGCATTTACTCGGCGAGCTGAGCACTTTTTCTGAATTGTGCCGCTCCCGTCACTCTGGTTAGGTTGGCATCGAAAAAAACGCTCTCGGGTGCTTTAGAGTGCCGAGTTTATCACTGCGCATGAAGAAATGACCACCTCCAACGTTTGGTTTATGTTTTATAAGCATTTTTAATTTTATTGCTTAAATCGCATTTTCTCGGCGAGCTGAGCACTTTTTCTGAATTGTGCCGCTCCCGTCACTCTGGTTAGGTTGGCATGGAAAAAAACGCTCTCGGGTGCTTTAGAGTGCCGAGTTTATCACCGCGCATGAAGAAATGACCACCTCCAACGTTTGGTTTATGTTTTATAAGCATTTTTAATTTTATTGCTTAAATCGCATTTTCTCGGCGAGCTGAGCGCTTTTTCTGAATTGTGCCGCTCCCGTCACTCTGGTTAGGTTGGCATCGAATAAAACGCTCTCGGGTGCTTTAGAGTGCCGAGTTTATCACTGCGCATGAAGAAATGACCACCTCCAACGTTTGGTTTATGTTTTATAAGCATTTTTAATTTTATTGCTTAAATCGCATTTTCTCGGCGAGCTGAGCACTTTTTCTGAATTGTGCCGCTCCCGTCACTCTGGTTAGGTTGGCATGGAAAAAAACGCTCTCGGGTGCTTTAGAGTGCCGAGTTTATTACTGCGTAATAAGAAATGACCATCTACAACGTTTGGTTTATGTTTTATAAGCATTTTTAATTTTATTGCTTAAATCGCATTTTCTCGGCGAGCTGAGCACTTTTTCTGAATTGTGCCGCTCCCGTCACTCTGGTTAGGTTGGCATGGAAAAAAACGCTCTCGGGTGCTTTAGAGTGCCGAGTTTATCACTGCGCATGAAGAAATGACCACCTCCAACGTTTGGTTTATGTTTTATAAGCATTTTTAATTTTATTGCTTAAATCGCATTTTCTCGGCGAGCTGAGCACTTTTTCTGAATTGTGCCGCTCCCGTCACTCTGGTTAGGTTGGCATGGAAAAAAACGCTCTCGGGTGCTTTAGAGTGCCGAGTTTATCACTGCGCATGAAGAAATTACCACCTCCAACGTTTGGTTTATGTTTTATAAGCATTTTTAATTTTATTGCTTAAATCGCATTTTCTCGGCGAGCTGAGCACTTTTTCTGAATTGTGCCGCTCCCGTCACTCTGGTTAGGTTGGCATGGAAAAAAACGCTCTCGGGTGCTTTAGAGTGCCGAGTTTATTACTGCGTAATAAGAAATGACCATCTACAACGTTTGGTTTATGTTTTATAAGCATTTTTAATTTTATTGCTTAAATCGCATTTTCTCGGCGAGCTGAGCACTTTTTCTGAATTGTGCCGCTCCCGTCACTCTGGTTAGGTTGGCATCGAAAAAAACGCTCTCGGGTGCTTTAGAGTGCCGAGTTTATCACTGCGCATGAAGAAATGACCACCTCCAACGTTTGGTTTATGTTTTATAAGCATTTTTAATTTTATTGCTTAAATCGCATTTTCTCGGCGAGCTGAGCACTTTTTCTGAATTGTGCCGCTCCCGTCACTCTGGTTAGGTTGGCATGGAAAAAAACGCTCTCGGGTGCTTTAGAGTGCCGAGTTTATTACTGCGTAATAAGAAATGACCATCTACAACGTTTGGTTTATGTTTTATAAGCATTTTTAATTTTATTGCTTAAATCGCATTTTCTCGGCGAGCTGAGCACTTTTTCTGAATTGTGCCGCTCCCGTCACTCTGTTTAGGTTGGCATGGAAAAAAACGCTCTCGGGTGCTTTAGAGTGCCGAGTTTATCACTGCACATGAAGAAAAGACCACCTCCAACGTTTGGTTTATGTTTTATAAGCATTTTTAATTTTATTGCTTAAATCGCATTTTCTCGGCGAGCTGAGCGCTTTTTCTGAATTGTGCCGCTCCCGTCACTCTGGTTAGGTTGGCATCGAAAAAAACGCTCTCGGGTGCTTTAGAGTGCCGAGTTTATTACTGCGTAATAAGAAATGACCATTTACAACGTTTGGTTTATGTTTTATAAGCATTTTTAATTTTATTGCTTAAATCGCATTTTCTCGGCGAGCTGAGCACTTTTTCTGAATTGTGCCGCTCCCGTCACTCTGTTTAGGTTGGCATGGAAAAAAACACTCTCGGGTGCTTTAGAGTGCCGAGTTTATCACTGCGCATGAAGAAAAGACCACCTCCAACGTTTGGTTTATGTTTTATAAGCATTTTTAATTTTATTGCTTAAATCGCATTTTCTCGGCGAGCTGAGCACTTTTTCTGAATTGTGCCGCTCCCGTCACTCTGGTTAGGTTGGCATGGAAAAAAACGCTCTCGGGTGCTTTAGAGTGCCGAGTTTATCACTGCGCATGAAGAAATGGCCACCTCCAACGTTTGGTTTATGTTTTATAAGCATTTTTAATTTTATTGCTTAAATCGCATTTTCTCGGCGAGCTGAGCACTTTTTCTGAATTGTGCCGCTCCCGTCACTCTGGTTAGGTTGGCATCGAAAAAAACGCTCTCGGGTGCTTTAGAGTGCCGAGTTTATCACTGCGCATGAAGAAATGACCACCTCCAACGTTTGGTTTATGTTTTATAAGCATTTTTAATTTTATTGCTTAAATTGCATTTTCTCGGCGAGCTGAGCACTTTTTCTGAATTGTGCCGCTCCCGTCACTCTGGTTAGGTTGGCATGGAAAAAATCGCTCTCGGGTGCTTTAGAGTGCCGAGTTTATTACTGCGTAATAAGAAATGACCATCTACAACGTTTGGTTTATGTTTTATAAGCATTTTTAATTTTATTGCTTAAATCGCATTTTCTCGGCGAGCTGAGCACTTTTTCTGAATTGTGCCGCTCCCGTCACTCTGTTTAGGTTGGCATGGAAAAAAACGCTCTCGGGTGCTTTAGAGTGCCGAGTTTATCACTGCGCATGAAGAAATGACCACCTCCAACGTTTGGTTTATGTTTTATAAGCATTTTTAATTTTATTGCTTAAATCGCATTTTCTCGGCGAGCTGAGCGCTTTTTCTGAATTGTGCCGCTCCCGTCACTCTGGTTAGGTTGGCATCGAAAAAAACGCTCTCGGGTGCTTTAGAGTGCCGAGTTTATCACTGCGCATGAAGAAATGACCACCTCCAACGTTTGGTTTATGTTTTATAAGCATTTTTAATTTTATTGCTTAAATCGCATTTTCTCGGCGAGCTGAGCACTTTTTCTGAATTGTGCCGCTCCCGTCACTCTGGTTAGGTTGGCATCGAACAAAACGCTCTCGGGTGCTTTAGAGTGCCGAGTTTATCACTGCGCATGAAGAAATGACCACCTCCAACGTTTGGTTTATGTTTTATAAGCATTTTTAATTTTATTGCTTAAATCGCATTTTCTCGGCGAGCTGAGCACTTTTTCTGAATTGTGCCGCTCCCGTCACTCTGGTTAGGTTGGCATCGAAAAAAACGCTCTCGGGTGCTTTAGAGTGCCGAGTTTATCACCGCGCATGAAGAAATGACCACCTCCAACGTTTGGTTTATGTTTTATAAGCATTTTTAATTTTATTGCTTAAATCGCATTTTCTCGGCGAGCTGAGCGCTTTTTCTGAATTGTGCCGCTCCCGTCACTCTGGTTAGGTTGGCATCGAAAAAAAACGCTCTTGGGTGCTTTAGAGTGCCGAGTTTATCACTGCGCATGAAGAAATGACCACCTCCAACGTTTGGTTTATGTTTTATAAGCATTTTTAATTTTATTGCTTAAATCGCATTTTCTCGGCGAGCTGAGCACTTTTTCTGAATTGTGCCGCTCCCGTCACTCTGGTTAGGTTGGCATGGAAAAAAACGCTCTCGGGTGCTTTAGAGTGCCGAGTTTATTACTGGGTAATAAGAAATGACCATCTACAACGTTTGGTTTATGTTTTATAAGCATTTTAAATTTTATTGCTTAAATCGCATTTTCTCGGCGAGCTGAGCACTTTTTCTGAATTGTGCCGCTCCCGTCACTCTGGTTAGGTTGTCATCGAAAAAAACGCTCTCGGGTGCTTTAGAGTGCCGAGTTTATCACTGCGCATGAAGAAATGGCCACCTCCAACGTTTGGTTTATGTTTTATAAGCATTTTTAATTTTATTGCTTGAATCGCATTTTCTCGGCGAGCTGAGCACTTTTTCTGAATTGTGCCGCTCCCGTCACTCTGGTTAGGTTGGCATGGAAAAAAACGCTCTCGGGTGCTTTAGAGTGCCGAGTTTATCACTGCGCATGAAGAAATGGCCACCTCCAACGTTTGGTTTATGTTTTATAAGCATTTTTAATTTTATTGCTTAAATCGCATTTTCTCGGCGAGCTGAGCACTTTTTCTGAATTGTGCCGCTCCCGTCACTCTGGTTAGGTTGGCATGGAAAAAAACGCTCTCGGGTGCTTTAGAGTGCCGAGTTTATCACTGCGCATGAAGAAATGACCACCTCCAACGTTTGGTTTATGTTTTATAAGCATTTTTAATTTTATTGCTTAAATCGCATTTTCTCGGCGAGCTGAGCACTTTTTCTGAATTGTGCCGCTCCCGTCACTCTGGTTAGGTTGGCATCGAAAAAAACGCTCTCGGGTGCTTTAAAGTGCCGAGTTTATCACTGCGCATGAAGAAATGACCACCTCCAATATTTGGTTTATGTTTTATAAGCATTTTTAATTTTATTGCTTAAATCGCATTTTCTCGGCGAGCTGAGCACTTTTTCTGAATTGTGCCGCTCCCGTCACTCTGGTTAGGTTGGCATGAAAAAAAACGCTCTCGGGTGCTTTAGAGTGCCGAGTTTATCACTGTGCATGAAGAAATGACCACCTCCAACGTTTGGTTTATGTTTTATAAGCATTTTTAATTTTATTGCTTAAATCGCATTTTCTCGGCGAGCTGAGCGCTTTTTCTGAATTGTGCCGCTCCCGTCACTCTGGTTAGGTTGGCATCGAAAAAAACGCTCTCGGGTGCTTTAGAGTGCCGAGTTTATTACTGCGTAATAAGAAATGACAATTTACAACGTTTGGTTTATGTTTTATAAGCATTTTTAATTTTATTGCTTAAATCGCATTTTCTCGGCGAGCTGAGCACTTTTTCTGAATTGTGCCGCTCCCGTCACTCTGGTTAGGTTGGCATCGAAAAAAACGCTCTCGGGTGCTTTAGAGTGCCGAGTTTATCACTGTGCATGAAGAAATGACCACCTCCAACGTTTGGTTTATGTTTTATAAGCATTTTTAATTTTATTGCTTAAATCGCATTTTCTCGGCGAGCTGAGCGCTTTTTCTGAATTGTGCCGCTCCCGTCACTCTGGTTAGGTTGGCATCGAAAAAAACGCTCTCGGGTGCTTTAGAGTGCCGAGTTTATTACTGCGTAATAAGAAATGACCATCTACAACGTTTGGTTTATGTTTTATAAGCATTTTTAATTTTATTGCTTAAATCGCATTTTCTCGGCGAGCTGAGCACTTTTTCTGAATTGTGCCGCTCCCGTCACTCTGGTTAGGTTGGCATCGAAAAAAACGCTCTCGGGTGCTTTAGAGTGCCGAGTTTATCACTGTGCATGAGGAAATGACCACCTCCAACGTTTGGTTTATGTTTTATAAGCATTTTTAATTTTATTGCTTAAATCGCATTTTCTCGGCGAGCTGAGCGCTTTTTCTGAATTGTGCCGCTCCCGTCACTCTGGTTAGGTTGGCATCGAAAAAAACGCTCTTGGGTGCTTTAGAGTGCCGAGTTTATCACTGCGCATGAAGAAATGACCACCTCCAACGTTTGGTTTATGTTTTATAAGCATTTTTAATTTTATTGCTTAAATCGCATTTTCTCGGCGAGCTGAGCACTTTTTCTGAATTGTGCCGCTCCCTTCACTCTGGTTAGGTTGGCATCGAAAAAAACGCTCTCGGGTGCTTTAGAGTGCCGAGTTTATCACTGCGCATGAAGAAATGACCAACTCCAACGTTTGGTTTATGTTTTATAAGCATTTTTAATTTTATTGCTTAAATCGCATTTTCTCGGCGAGCTGAGCACTTTTTCTGAATTGTGCCGCTCCCGTCACTCTGGTTAGGTTGGCATCGAAAAAAACGCTCTCGGGTGCTTTAGAGTGCCGAGTTTATCACTGCGCATGAAGAAATTACCACCTCCAACGTTTGGTTTATGTTTTATAAGCATTTTTAATTTTATTGCTTAAATCGCATTTTCTCGGCGAGCTGAGCGCTTTTTCTGAATTGTGCCGCTCGCGTCACTCTGGTTAGGTTGGCATCGAAAAACCGCTCTCGGGTGCTTTAGAGTGCCGAGTTTATCACTGCGCATGAAGAAATGACCACCTCCAACGTTTGGTTTATGTTTTATAAGCATTTTTAATTTTATTGCTTAAATCGCATTTTCTCGGCGAGCTGAGCACTTTTTCTGAATTGTGCCGCTCCCGTCACTCTGGTTAGGTTGGCATCGAAAAAAACGCTCTCGGGTGCTTTAGAGTGCCGAGTTTATCACTGTGCATGAAGAAATGACCACCTCCAACGTTTGGTTTATGTTTTATAAGCATTTTTAATTTTATTGCTTAAATCGCATTTACTCGGCGAGCTGAGCACTTTTTCTGAATTGTGCCGCTCCCGTCACTCTGGTTAGGTTGGCATCGAAAAAAACGCTCTCGGGTGCTTTAGAGTGCCGAGTTTATCACTGCGCATGAAGAAATGACCACCTCCAACGTTTGGTTTATGTTTTATAAGCATTTTTAATTTTATTGCTTAAATCGCATTTTCTCGGCGAGCTGAGCACTTTTTCTGAATTGTGCCGCTCCCGTCACTCTGGTTAGGTTGGCATGGGAAAAAACGCTCTCGGGTGCTTTAGAGTGCCGAGTTTATCACCGCGCATGAAGAAATGACCACCTCCAACGTTTGGTTTATGTTTTATAAGCATTTTTAATTTTATTGCTTAAATCGCATTTTCTCGGCGAGCTGAGCGCTTTTTCTGAATTGTGCCGCTCCCGTCACTCTGGTTAGGTTGGCATCGAATAAAACGCTCTCGGGTGCTTTAGAGTGCCGAGTTTATCACTGCGCATGAAGAAATGACCACCTCCAACGTTTGGTTTATGTTTTATAAGCATTTTTAATTTTATTGCTTAAATCGCATTTTCTCGGCGAGCTGAGCACTTTTTCTGAATTGTGCCGCTCCCGTCACTCTGGTTAGGTTGGCATGGAAAAAAACGCTCTCGGGTGCTTTAGAGTGCCGAGTTTATTACTGCGTAATAAGAAATGACCATCTACAACGTTTGGTTTATGTTTTATAAGCATTTTTAATTTTATTGCTTAAATCGCATTTTCTCGGCGAGCTGAGCACTTTTTCTGAATTGTGCCGCTCCCGTCACTCTGGTTAGGTTGGCATGGAAAAAAACGCTCTCGGGTGCTTTAGAGTGCCGAGTTTATCACTGCGCATGAAGAAATGACCACCTCCAACGTTTGGTTTATGTTTTATAAGCATTTTTAATTTTATTGCTTAAATCGCATTTTCTCGGCGAGCTGAGCACTTTTTCTGAATTGTGCCGCTCCCGTCACTCTGGTTAGGTTGGCATGGAAAAAAACGCTCTCGGGTGCTTTAGAGTGCCGAGTTTATCACTGCGCATGAAGAAATTACCACCTCCAACGTTTGGTTTATGTTTTATAAGCATTTTTAATTTTATTGCTTAAATCGCATTTTCTCGGCGAGCTGAGCACTTTTTCTGAATTGTGCCGCTCCCGTCACTCTGGTTAGGTTGGCATGGAAAAAAACGCTCTCGGGTGCTTTAGAGTGCCGAGTTTATTACTGCGTAATAAGAAATGACCATCTACAACGTTTGGTTTATGTTTTATAAGCATTTTTAATTTTATTGCTTAAATCGCATTTTCTCGGCGAGCTGAGCACTTTTTCTGAATTGTGCCGCTCCCGTCACTCTGGTTAGGTTGGCATCGAAAAAAACGCTCTCGGGTGCTTTAGAGTGCCGAGTTTATCACTGCGCATGAAGAAATGACCACCTCCAACGTTTGGTTTATGTTTTATAAGCATTTTTAATTTTATTGCTTAAATCGCATTTTCTCGGCGAGCTGAGCACTTTTTCTGAATTGTGCCGCTCCCGTCACTCTGGTTAGGTTGGCATGGAAAAAAACGCTCTCGGGTGCTTTAGAGTGCCGAGTTTATTACTGCGTAATAAGAAATGACCATCTACAACGTTTGGTTTATGTTTTATAAGCATTTTTAATTTTATTGCTTAAATCGCATTTTCTCGGCGAGCTGAGCACTTTTTCTGAATTGTGCCGCTCCCGTCACTCTGTTTAGGTTGGCATGGAAAAAAACGCTCTCGGGTGCTTTAGAGTGCCGAGTTTATCACTGCACATGAAGAAAAGACCACCTCCAACGTTTGGTTTATGTTTTATAAGCATTTTTAATTTTATTGCTTAAATCGCATTTTCTCGGCGAGCTGAGCGCTTTTTCTGAATTGTGCCGCTCCCGTCACTCTGGTTAGGTTGGCATCGAAAAAAACGCTCTCGGGTGCTTTAGAGTGCCGAGTTTATTACTGCGTAATAAGAAATGACCATTTACAACGTTTGGTTTATGTTTTATAAGCATTTTTAATTTTATTGCTTAAATCGCATTTTCTCGGCGAGCTGAGCACTTTTTCTGAATTGTGCCGCTCCCGTCACTCTGTTTAGGTTGGCATGGAAAAAAACACTCTCGGGTGCTTTAGAGTGCCGAGTTTATCACTGCGCATGAAGAAAAGACCACCTCCAACGTTTGGTTTATGTTTTATAAGCATTTTTAATTTTATTGCTTAAATCGCATTTTCTCGGCGAGCTGAGCACTTTTTCTGAATTGTGCCGCTCCCGTCACTCTGGTTAGGTTGGCATGGAAAAAAACGCTCTCGGGTGCTTTAGAGTGCCGAGTTTATCACTGCGCATGAAGAAATGGCCACCTCCAACGTTTGGTTTATGTTTTATAAGCATTTTTAATTTTATTGCTTAAATCGCATTTTCTCGGCGAGCTGAGCACTTTTTCTGAATTGTGCCGCTCCCGTCACTCTGGTTAGGTTGGCATCGAAAAAAACGCTCTCGGGTGCTTTAGAGTGCCGAGTTTATCACTGCGCATGAAGAAATGACCACCTCCAACGTTTGGTTTATGTTTTATAAGCATTTTTAATTTTATTGCTTAAATTGCATTTTCTCGGCGAGCTGAGCACTTTTTCTGAATTGTGCCGCTCCCGTCACTCTGGTTAGGTTGGCATGGAAAAAATCGCTCTCGGGTGCTTTAGAGTGCCGAGTTTATTACTGCGTAATAAGAAATGACCATCTACAACGTTTGGTTTATGTTTTATAAGCATTTTTAATTTTATTGCTTAAATCGCATTTTCTCGGCGAGCTGAGCACTTTTTCTGAATTGTGCCGCTCCCGTCACTCTGTTTAGGTTGGCATGGAAAAAAACGCTCTCGGGTGCTTTAGAGTGCCGAGTTTATCACTGCGCATGAAGAAATGACCACCTCCAACGTTTGGTTTATGTTTTATAAGCATTTTTAATTTTATTGCTTAAATCGCATTTTCTCGGCGAGCTGAGCGCTTTTTCTGAATTGTGCCGCTCCCGTCACTCTGGTTAGGTTGGCATCGAAAAAAACGCTCTCGGGTGCTTTAGAGTGCCGAGTTTATCACTGCGCATGAAGAAATGACCACCTCCAACGTTTGGTTTATGTTTTATAAGCATTTTTAATTTTATTGCTTAAATCGCATTTTCTCGGCGAGCTGAGCACTTTTTCTGAATTGTGCCGCTCCCGTCACTCTGGTTAGGTTGGCATCGAACAAAACGCTCTCGGGTGCTTTAGAGTGCCGAGTTTATCACTGCGCATGAAGAAATGACCACCTCCAACGTTTGGTTTATGTTTTATAAGCATTTTTAATTTTATTGCTTAAATCGCATTTTCTCGGCGAGCTGAGCACTTTTTCTGAATTGTGCCGCTCCCGTCACTCTGGTTAGGTTGGCATCGAAAAAAACGCTCTCGGGTGCTTTAGAGTGCCGAGTTTATCACCGCGCATGAAGAAATGACCACCTCCAACGTTTGGTTTATGTTTTATAAGCATTTTTAATTTTATTGCTTAAATCGCATTTTCTCGGCGAGCTGAGCGCTTTTTCTGAATTGTGCCGCTCCCGTCACTCTGGTTAGGTTGGCATCGAAAAAAAACGCTCTTGGGTGCTTTAGAGTGCCGAGTTTATCACTGCGCATGAAGAAATGACCACCTCCAACGTTTGGTTTATGTTTTATAAGCATTTTTAATTTTATTGCTTAAATCGCATTTTCTCGGCGAGCTGAGCACTTTTTCTGAATTGTGCCGCTCCCGTCACTCTGGTTAGGTTGGCATGGAAAAAAACGCTCTCGGGTGCTTTAGAGTGCCGAGTTTATTACTGGGTAATAAGAAATGACCATCTACAACGTTTGGTTTATGTTTTATAAGCATTTTAAATTTTATTGCTTAAATCGCATTTTCTCGGCGAGCTGAGCACTTTTTCTGAATTGTGCCGCTCCCGTCACTCTGGTTAGGTTGTCATCGAAAAAAACGCTCTCGGGTGCTTTAGAGTGCCGAGTTTATCACTGCGCATGAAGAAATGACCACCTCCAACGTTTGGTTTATGTTTTATAAGCATTTTTAATTTTATTGCTTAAATCGCATTTTCTCGGCGAGCTGAGCACTTTTTCTGAATTGTGCCGCTCCCGTCACTCTGGTTAGGTTGGCATCGAAAAAAACGCTCTCGGGTGCTTTAGAGTGCCGAGTTTATCACTGTGCATGAAGAAATGACCACCTCCAACGTTTGGTTTATGTTTTATAAGCATTTTTAATTTTATTGCTTAAATCGCATTTTCTCGGCGAGCTGAGCGCTTTTTCTGAATTGTGCCGCTCCCGTCACTCTGGTTAGGTTGGCATCGAAAAAAACGCTCTCGGGTGCTTTAGAGTGCCGAGTTTATCACTGCGCATGAAGAAATGACCACCTCCAACGTTTGGTTTATGTTTTATAAGCATTTTTAATTTTATTGCTTAAATCGCATTTTCTCGGCGAGCTGAGCACTTTTTCTGAATTGTGCCGCTCCCGTCACTCTGGTTAGGTTGGCATCGAAAAAAACGCTCTCGGGTGCTTTAGAGTGCCGAGTTTATCACTGCGCATGAAGAAATGACCACCTCCAACGTTTGGTTTATGTTTTATAAGCATTTTTAATTTTATTGCTTAAATCGCATTTTCTCGGCGAGCTGAGCGCTTTTTCTGAATTGTGCCGCTCCCGTCACTCTGGTTAGGTTGGCATCGAAAAAAACGCTCTCGGGTGCTTTAGAGTGCCGAGTTTATCACTGCGCATGAAGAAATGACCACCTCCAACGTTTGGTTTATGTTTTATAAGCATTTTTAATTTTATTGCTTGAATCGCATTTTCTCGGCGAGCTGAGCGCTTTTTCTGAATTGTGCCGCTCCCGTCACTCTGGTTAGGTTGGCATCGAAAAAAACGCTCTCGGGTGCTTTAGAGTGCCGAGTTTATCACTGCGCATGAAGAAATGACCACCTCCAACGTTTGGTTTATGTTTTATAAGCATTTTTAATTTTATTGCTTAAATCGCATTTTCTCGGCGAGCTGAGCACTTTTTCTGAATTGTGCCGCTCCCGTCACTCTGGTTAGGTTGGCATCGAATAAAACGCTCTCGGGTGCTTTAGAGTCCCGAGTTTATCACTGCGCATGAAGAAATGACCACCTCCAACGTTTGGTTTATGTTTTATAAGCATTTTTAATTTTATTGCTTAAATCGCATTTTCTCGGCGAGCTGAGCACTTTTTCTGAATTGTGCCGCTCCCGTCACTCTGGTTAGGTTGGCATCGAAAAAAACGCTCTCGGGTGCTTTAGAGTGCCGAGTTTATCACTGCGCATGAAGAAATGACCACCTCCAACGTTTGGTTTATGTTTTATAAGCATTTTTAATTTTATTGCTTAAATCGCATTTTCTCGGCGAGCTGAGCACTTTTTCTGAATTGTGCCGCTCCCGTCACTCTGGTTAGGTTGGCATCGAAAAAAACGCTCTCGGGTGCTTTAGAGTGCCGAGTTTATCACTGTGCATGAAGAAATGACCACCTCCAACGTTTGGTTTATGTTTTATAAGCATTTTTAATTTTATTGCTTAAATCGCATTTTCTCGGCGAGCTGAGCGCTTTTTCTGAATTGTGCCGCTCCCGTCACTCTGGTTAGGTTGGCATGGAAAAAAACGCTCTCGGGTGCTTTAGAGTGCCGAGTTTATCACTGCGCATGAAGAAATGACCACCTCCAACGTTTGGTTTATGTTTTATAAGCATTTTTAATTTTATTGCTTAAATCGCATTTTCTCGGCGAGCTGAGCGCTTTTTCTGAATTGTGCCGCTCCCGTCACTCTGGTTAGGTTGGCATCGAAAAAAACGCTCTCGGGTGCTTTAGAGTGCCGAGTTTATCACTGCGCATGAAGAAATGACCACCTCCAACGTTTGGTTTATGTTTTATAAGCATTTTTAATTTTATTGCTTAAATCGCATTTTCTCGGCGAGCTGAGCACTTTTTCTGAATTGTGCCGCTCCCGTCACTCTGGTTAGGTTGGCATCGAAAAAAACGCTCTCGGGTGCTTTAGAGTGCCGAGTTTATCACTGTGCATGAAGAAATGACCACCTCCAACGTTTGGTTTATGTTTTATAAGCATTTTTAATTTTATTGCTTAAATCGCATTTTCTCGGCGAGCTGAGCGCTTTTTCTGAATTGTGCCGCTCCCGTCACTCTGGTTAGGTTGGCATCGAAAAAAACGCTCTCGGGTGCTTTAGAGTGCCGAGTTTATCACTGCGCATGAAGAAATGACCACCTCCAACGTTTGGTTTATGTTTTATAAGCATTTTTAATTTTATTGCTTAAATCGCATTTTCTCGGCGAGCTGAGCACTTTTTCTGAATTGTGCCGCTCCCGTCACTCTGGTTAGGTTGGCATCGAAAAAAACGCTCTCGGGTGCTTTAGAGTGCCGAGTTTATCACTGTGCATGAAGAAATGACCACCTCCAACGTTTGGTTTATGTTTTATAAGCATTTTTAATTTTATTGCTTAAATCGCATTTTCTCGGCGAGCTGAGCGCTTTTTCTGAATTGTGCCGCTCCCGTCACTCTGGTTAGGTTGGCATGGAAAAAAACGCTCTCGGGTGCTTTAGAGTGCCGAGTTTATCACTGCGCATGAAGAAATGACCACCTCCAACGTTTGGTTTATGTTTTATAAGCATTTTTAATTTTATTGCTTAAATCGCATTTTCTCGGCGAGCTGAGCGCTTTTTCTGAATTGTGCCGCTCCCGTCACTCTGGTTAGGTTGGCATCGAAAAAAACGCTCTCGGGTGCTTTAGAGTGCCGAGTTTATCACTGCGCATGAAGAAATGACCACCTCCAACGTTTGGTTTATGTTTTATAAGCATTTTTAATTTTATTGCTTAAATCGCATTTACTCGGCGAGCTGAGCACTTTTTCTGAATTGTGCCGCTCCCGTCACTCTGGTTAGGTTGGCATCGAAAAAAACGCTCTTGGGTGCTTTAGAGTGCCGAGTTTATCACTACGCATGAAGAAATGACCACCTCCAACGTTTGGTTTATGTTTTATAAGCATTTTTAATTTTATTGCTTAAATCGCATTTTCTCGGCGAGCTGAGCACTTTTTCTGAATTGTGCCGCTCCCGTCACTCTGGTTAGGTTGGCATGGAAAAAAACGCTCTCGGGTGCTTTAGAGTGCCGAGTTTATTACTGCGTAATAAGAAATGACCATCTACAACGTTTGGTTTATGTTTTATAAGCATTTTTAATTTTATTGCTTAAATCGCATTTTCTCGGCGAGCTGAGCACTTTTTCTGAATTGTGCCGCTCCCGTCACTCTGTTTAGGTTGGCATGGAAAAAAACGCTCTCGGGTGCTTTAGAGTGCCGAGTTTATCACTGCACATGAAGAAAAGACCACCTCCAACGTTTGGTTTATGTTTTATAAGCATTTTTAATTTTATTGCTTAAATCGCATTTTCTCGGCGAGCTGAGCGCTTTTTCTGAATTGTGCCGCTCCCGTCACTCTGGTTAGGTTGGCATCGAAAAAAACGCTCTCGGGTGCTTTAGAGTGCCGAGTTTATTACTGCGTAATAAGAAATGACCATTTACAACGTTTGGTTTATGTTTTATAAGCATTTTTAATTTTATTGCTTAAATCGCATTTTCTCGGCGAGCTGAGCACTTTTTCTGAATTGTGCCGCTCCCGTCACTCTGGTTAGGTTGGCATCGAAAAAAACGCTCTCGGGTGCTTTAGAGTGCCGAGTTTATCACTGCGCATGAAGAAATGACCACCTCCAACGTTTGGTTTATGTTTTATAAGCATTTTTAATTTTATTGCTTAAATCGCATTTTCTCGGCGAGCTGAGCACTTTTTCTGAATTGTGCCGCTCCCGTCACTCTGGTTAGGTTGGCATCGAAAAAAACGCTCTCGGGTGCTTTAGAGTGCCGAGTTTATCACTGCGCATGAAGAAATGACCACCTCCAACGTTTGGTTTATGTTTTATAAGCATTTTTAATTTTATTGCTTAAATCGCATTTTCTCGGCGAGCTGAGCACTTTTTCTGAATTGTGCCGCTCCCGTCACTCTGGTTAGGTTGGCATCGAAAAAAACGCTCTCGGGTGCTTTAGAGTGCCGAGTTTATCACTGCGCATGAAGAAATGACCACCTCCAACGTTTGGTTTATGTTTTATAAGCATTTTTAATTTTATTGCTTAAATCGCATTTTCTCGGCGAGCTGAGCACTTTTTCTGAATTGTGCCGCTCCCGTCACTCTGGTTAGGTTGGCATGGAAAAAAACGCTCTCGGGTGCTTTAGAGTGCCGAGTTTATTACTGCGTAATAAGAAATGACCATCTACAACGTTTGGTTTATGTTTTATAAGCATTTTTAATTTTATTGCTTAAATCGCATTTTCTCGGCGAGCTGAGCACTTTTTCTGAATTGTGCCGCTCCCGTCACTCTGTTTAGGTTGGCATGGAAAAAAACGCTCTCGGGTGCTTTAGAGTGCCGAGTTTATCACTGCACATGAAGAAAAGACCACCTCCAACGTTTGGTTTATGTTTTATAAGCATTTTTAATTTTATTGCTTAAATCGCATTTTCTCGGCGAGCTGAGCGCTTTTTCTGAATTGTGCCGCTCCCGTCACTCTGGTTAGGTTGGCATCGAAAAAAACGCTCTCGGGTGCTTTAGAGTGCCGAGTTTATTACTGCGTAATAAGAAATGACCATTTACAACGTTTGGTTTATGTTTTATAAGCATTTTTAATTTTATTGCTTAAATCGCATTTTCTCGGCGAGCTGAGCACTTTTTCTGAATTGTGCCGCTCCCGTCACTCTGGTTAGGTTGGCATCGAAAAAAACGCTCTCGGGTGCTTTAGAGTGCCGAGTTTATCACTGTGCATGAAGAAATGACCACCTCCAACGTTTGGTTTATGTTTTATAAGCATTTTTAATTTTATTGCTTAAATCGCATTTTCTCGGCGAGCTGAGCGCTTTTTCTGAATTGTGCCGCTCCCGTCACTCTGGTTAGGTTGGCATCGAAAAAAACGCTCTCGGGTGCTTTAGAGTGCCGAGTTTATTACTGCGTAATAAGAAATGACCATCTACAACGTTTGGTTTATGTTTTATAAGCATTTTTAATTTTATTGCTTAAATCGCATTTTCTCGGCGAGCTGAGCGCTTTTTCTGAATTGTGCCGCTCGCGTCACTCTGGTTAGGTTGGCATCGAAAAAAACGCTCTCGGGTGCTTTAGAGTGCCGAGTTTATCACTGCGCATGAAGAAATGACCACCTCCAACGTTTGGTTTATGTTTTATAAGCATTTTTAATTTTATTGCTTAAATCGCATTTTCTCGGCGAGCTGAGCACTTTTTCTGAATTGTGCCGCTCCCGTCACTCTGGTTAGGTTGGCATCGAAAAAAACGCTCTCGGGTGCTTTAGAGTGCCGAGTTTATCACTGTGCATGAAGAAATGACCACCTCCAACGTTTGGTTTATGTTTTATAAGCATTTTTAATTTTATTGCTTAAATCGCATTTTCTCGGCGAGCTGAGCGCTTTTTCTGAATTGTGCCGCTCCCGTCACTCTGGTTAGGTTGGCATCGAAAAAAACGCTCTTGGGTGCTTTAGAGTGCCGAGTTTATCACTGCGCATGAAGAAATGACCACCTCCAACGTTTGGTTTATGTTTTATAAGCATTTTTAATTTTATTGCTTAAATCGCATTTTCTCGGCGAGCTGAGCACTTTTTCTGAATTGTGCCGCTCCCGTCACTCTGGTTAGGTTGGCATCGAAAAAAACGCTCTCGGGTGCTTTAGAGTGCCGAGTTTATCACTGCGCATGAAGAAATGACCAACTCCAACGTTTGGTTTATGTTTTATAAGCATTTTTAATTTTATTGCTTAAATCGCATTTTCTCGGCGAGCTGAGCACTTTTTCTGAATTGTGCCGCTCCCGTCACTCTGGTTAGGTTGGCATCGAAAAAAACGCTCTCGGGTGCTTTAGAGTGCCGAGTTTATCACTGCGCATGAAGAAATGACCACCTCCAACGTTTGGTTTATGTTTTATAAGCATTTTTAATTTTATTGCTTAAATCGCATTTTCTCGGCGAGCTGAGCACTTTTTCTGAATTGTGCCGCTCCCGTCACTCTGGTTAGGTTGGCATCGAATAAAACGCTCTCGGGTGCTTTAGAGTGCCGAGTTTATCACTGCGCATGAAGAAATGACCACCTCCAACGTTTGGTTTATGTTTTATAAGCATTTTTAATTTTATTGCTTAAATCGCATTTTCTCGGCGAGCTGAGCACTTTTTCTGAATTGTGCCGCTCCCGTCACTCTGGTTAGGTTGGCATGGAAAAAAACGCTCTCGGGTGCTTTAGAGTGCCGAGTTTATCACTGCGCATGAAGAAATGACCACCTCCAACGTTTGGTTTATGTTTTATAAGCATTTTTAATTTTATTGCTTAAATCGCATTTTCTCGGCGAGCTGAGCACTTTTTCTGAATTGTGCCGCTCCCGTCACTCTGGTTAGGTTGGCATGGAAAAAAACGCTCTCGGGTGCTTAAGAGTGCCGAGTTTATTACTGCGTAATAAGAAATGACCATCTACAACGTTTGGTTTATGTTTTATAAGCATTTTAAATTTTATTGCTTAAATTGCATTTTCTCGGCGAGCTGAGCACTTTTTCTGAATTGTGCCGCTCCCGTCACTCTGGTTAGGTTGGCATCGAAAAAAACGCTCTCGGGTGCTTTAGAGTGCCGAGTTTATCACTGCGCATGAAGAAATGACCACCTCCAACGTTTGGTTTATGTTTTATAAGCATTTTTAATTTTATTGCTTAAATCGCATTTTCTCGGCGAGCTGAGCACTTTTTCTGAATTGTGCCGCTCCCGTCACTCTGGTTAGGTTGGCATCGAAAAAAACGCTCTCGGGTGCTTTAGAGTGCCGAGTTTATCACTGCGCATGAAGAAATGACCACCTCCAACGTTTGGTTTATGTTTTATAAGCATTTTTAATTTTATTGCTTAAATCGCATTTTCTCGGCGAGCTGAGCGCTTTTTCTGAATTGTGCCGCTCCCGTCACTCTGGTTAGGTTGGCATCGAAAAAAACGCTCTCGGGTGCTTTAGAGTGCCGAGTTTATCACTGCGCATGAAGAAATGACCACCTCCAACGTTTGGTTTATGTTTTATAAGCATTTTTAATTTTATTGCTTAAATCGCATTTTCTCGGCGAGCTGAGCGCTTTTTCTGAATTGTGCCGCTCCCGTCACTCTGGTTAGGTTGGCATCGAAAAAAACGCTCTCGGGTGCTTTAGAGTGCCGAGTTTATCACTGCGCATGAAGAAATGACCACCTCCAACGTTTGGTTTATGTTTTATAAGCATTTTTAATTTTATTGCTTAAATCGCATTTTCTCGGCGAGCTGAGCACTTTTTCTGAATTGTGCCGCTCCCGTCACTCTGGTTAGGTTGGCATCGAATAAAACGCTCTCGGGTGCTTTAGTCCCGAGTTTATCACTGCGCATGAAGAAATGACCACCTCCAACGTTTGGTTTATGTTTTATAAGCATTTTTAATTTTATTGCTTAAATCGCATTTTCTCGGCGAGCTGAGCACTTTTTCTGAATTGTGCCGCTCCCGTCACTCTGGTTAGGTTGGCATCGAAAAAAACGCTCTCGGGTGCTTTAGAGTGCCGAGTTTATCACTGCGCATGAAGAAATGACCACCTCCAACGTTTGGTTTATGTTTTATAAGCATTTTTAATTTTATTGCTTAAATCGCATTTTCTCGGCGAGCTGAGCACTTTTTCTGAATTGTGCCGCTCCCGTCACTCTGGTTAGGTTGGCATCGAAAAAAACGCTCTCGGGTGCTTTAGAGTGCCGAGTTTATCACTGTGCATGAAGAAATGACCACCTCCAACGTTTGGTTTATGTTTTATAAGCATTTTTAATTTTATTGCTTAAATCGCATTTTCTCGGCGAGCTGAGCGCTTTTTCTGAATTGTGCCGCTCCCGTCACTCTGGTTAGGTTGGCATGGAAAAAAACGCTCTCGGGTGCTTTAGAGTGCCGAGTTTATCACTGCGCATGAAGAAATGACCACCTCCAACGTTTGGTTTATGTTTTATAAGCATTTTTAATTTTATTGCTTCAATCGCATTTTCTCGGCGAGCTGAGCGCTTTTTCTGAATTGTGCCGCTCCCGTCACTCTGGTTAGGTTGGCATCGAAAAAAACGCTCTCGGGTGCTTTAGAGTGCCGAGTTTATCACTGCGCATGAAGAAATGACCACCTCCAACGTTTGGTTTATGTTTTATAAGCATTTTTAATTTTATTGCTTAAATCGCATTTACTCGGCGAGCTGAGCACTTTTTCTGAATTGTGCCGCTCCCGTCACTCTGGTTAGGTTGGCATCGAAAAAAACGCTCTCGGGTGCTTTAGAGTGCCGAGTTTATCACTGCGCATGAAGAAATGACCACCTCCAACGTTTGGTTTATGTTTTATAAGCATTTTTAATTTTATTGCTTAAATCGCATTTTCTCGGCGAGCTGAGCACTTTTTCTGAATTGTGCCGCTCCCGTCACTCTGGTTAGGTTGGCATGGAAAAAAACGCTCTCGGGTGCTTTAGAGTGCCGAGTTTATCACCGCGCATGAAGAAATGACCACCTCCAACGTTTGGTTTATGTTTTATAAGCATTTTTAATTTTATTGCTTAAATCGCATTTTCTCGGCGAGCTGAGCACTTTTTCTGAATTGTGCCGCTCCCGTCACTCTGGTTAGGTTGGCATCGAAAAAAACGCTCTCGGGTGCTTTAGAGTGCCGAGTTTATCACTGCGCATGAAGAAATGACCACCTCCAACGTTTGGTTTATGTTTTATAAGCATTTTTAATTTTATTGCTTAAATCGCATTTTCTCGGCGAGCTGAGCACTTTTTCTGAATTGTGCCGCTCCCGTCACTCTGGTTAGGTTGGCATGGAAAAAAACGCTCTCGGGTGCTTTAGAGTGCCGAGTTTATTACTGCGTAATAAGAAATGACCATCTACAACGTTTGGTTTATGTTTTATAAGCATTTTTAATTTTATTGCTTAAATCGCATTTTCTCGGCGAGCTGAGCACTTTTTCTGAATTGTGCCGCTCCCGTCACTCTGTTTAGGTTGGCATGGAAAAAAACGCTCTCGGGTGCTTTAGAGTGCCGAGTTTATCACTGCACATGAAGAAAAGACCACCTCCAACGTTTGGTTTATGTTTTATAAGCATTTTTAATTTTATTGCTTAAATCGCATTTTCTCGGCGAGCTGAGCGCTTTTTCTGAATTGTGCCGCTCCCGTCACTCTGGTTAGGTTGGCATCGAAAAAAACGCTCTCGGGTGCTTTAGAGTGCCGAGTTTATTACTGCGTAATAAGAAATGACCATTTACAACGTTTGGTTTATGTTTTATAAGCATTTTTAATTTTATTGCTTAAATCGCATTTTCTCGGCGAGCTGAGCACTTTTTCTGAATTGTGCCGCTCCCGTCACTCTGTTTAGGTTGGCATGGAAAAAAACACTCTCGGGTGCTTTAGAGTGCCGAGTTTATCACTGCGCATGAAGAAAAGACCACCTCCAACGTTTGGTTTATGTTTTATAAGCATTTTTAATTTTATTGCTTAAATCGCATTTTCTCGGCGAGCTGAGCACTTTTTCTGAATTGTGCCGCTCCCGTCACTCTGGTTAGGTTGGCATGGAAAAAAACGCTCTCGGGTGCTTTAGAGTGCCGAGTTTATCACTGCGCATGAAGAAATGGCCACCTCCAACGTTTGGTTTATGTTTTATAAGCATTTTTAATTTTATTGCTTAAATCGCATTTTCTCGGCGAGCTGAGCACTTTTTCTGAATTGTGCCGCTCCCGTCACTCTGGTTAGGTTGGCATCGAAAAAAACGCTCTCGGGTGCTTTAGAGTGCCGAGTTTATCACTGCGCATGAAGAAATGACCACCTCCAACGTTTGGTTTATGTTTTATAAGCATTTTTAATTTTATTGCTTAAATTGCATTTTCTCGGCGAGCTGAGCACTTTTTCTGAATTGTGCCGCTCCCGTCACTCTGGTTAGGTTGGCATGGAAAAAATCGCTCTCGGGTGCTTTAGAGTGCCGAGTTTATTACTGCGTAATAAGAAATGACCATCTACAACGTTTGGTTTATGTTTTATAAGCATTTTTAATTTTATTGCTTAAATCGCATTTTCTCGGCGAGCTGAGCACTTTTTCTGAATTGTGCCGCTCCCGTCACTCTGTTTAGGTTGGCATGGAAAAAAACGCTCTCGGGTGCTTTAGAGTGCCGAGTTTATCACTGCGCATGAAGAAATGACCACCTCCAACGTTTGGTTTATGTTTTATAAGCATTTTTAATTTTATTGCTTAAATCGCATTTTCTCGGCGAGCTGAGCGCTTTTTCTGAATTGTGCCGCTCCCGTCACTCTGGTTAGGTTGGCATCGAAAAAAACGCTCTCGGGTGCTTTAGAGTGCCGAGTTTATCACTGCGCATGAAGAAATGACCACCTCCAACGTTTGGTTTATGTTTTATAAGCATTTTTAATTTTATTGCTTAAATCGCATTTTCTCGGCGAGCTGAGCACTTTTTCTGAATTGTGCCGCTCCCGTCACTCTGGTTAGGTTGGCATCGAACAAAACGCTCTCGGGTGCTTTAGAGTGCCGAGTTTATCACTGCGCATGAAGAAATGACCACCTCCAACGTTTGGTTTATGTTTTATAAGCATTTTTAATTTTATTGCTTAAATCGCATTTTCTCGGCGAGCTGAGCACTTTTTCTGAATTGTGCCGCTCCCGTCACTCTGGTTAGGTTGGCATCGAAAAAAACGCTCTCGGGTGCTTTAGAGTGCCGAGTTTATCACCGCGCATGAAGAAATGACCACCTCCAACGTTTGGTTTATGTTTTATAAGCATTTTTAATTTTATTGCTTAAATCGCATTTTCTCGGCGAGCTGAGCGCTTTTTCTGAATTGTGCCGCTCCCGTCACTCTGGTTAGGTTGGCATCGAAAAAAAACGCTCTTGGGTGCTTTAGAGTGCCGAGTTTATCACTGCGCATGAAGAAATGACCACCTCCAACGTTTGGTTTATGTTTTATAAGCATTTTTAATTTTATTGCTTAAATCGCATTTTCTCGGCGAGCTGAGCACTTTTTCTGAATTGTGCCGCTCCCGTCACTCTGGTTAGGTTGGCATGGAAAAAAACGCTCTCGGGTGCTTTAGAGTGCCGAGTTTATTACTGGGTAATAAGAAATGACCATCTACGACGTTTGGTTTATGTTTTATAAGCATTTTAAATTTTATTGCTTAAATCGCATTTTCTCGGCGAGCTGAGCACTTTTTCTGAATTGTGCCGCTCCCGTCACTCTGGTTAGGTTGTCATCGAAAAAAACGCTCTCGGGTGCTTTAGAGTGCCGAGTTTATCACTGCGCATGAAGAAATGACCACCTCCAACGTTTGGTTTATGTTTTATAAGCATTTTTAATTTTATTGCTTAAATCGCATTTTCTCGGCGAGCTGAGCACTTTTTCTGAATTGTGCCGCTCCCGTCACTCTGGTTAGGTTGGCATCGAAAAAAACGCTCTCGGGTGCTTTAGAGTGCCGAGTTTATCACTGTGCATGAAGAAATGACCACCTCCAACGTTTGGTTTATGTTTTATAAGCATTTTTAATTTTATTGCTTAAATCGCATTTTCTCGGCGAGCTGAGCGCTTTTTCTGAATTGTGCCGCTCCCGTCACTCTGGTTAGGTTGGCATCGAAAAAAACGCTCTCGGGTGCTTTAGAGTGCCGAGTTTATCACTGCGCATGAAGAAATGACCACCTCCAACGTTTGGTTTATGTTTTATAAGCATTTTTAATTTTATTGCTTAAATCGCATTTTCTCGGCGAGCTGAGCACTTTTTCTGAATTGTGCCGCTCCCGTCACTCTGGTTAGGTTGGCATCGAAAAAAACGCTCTCGGGTGCTTTAGAGTGCCGAGTTTATCACTGCGCATGAAGAAATGACCACCTCCAACGTTTGGTTTATGTTTTATAAGCATTTTTAATTTTATTGCTTAAATCGCATTTTCTCGGCGAGCTGAGCACTTTTTCTGAATTGTGCCGCTCCCGTCACTCTGGTTAGGTTGGCATGGAAAAAAACGCTCTCGGGTGCTTTAGAGTGCCGAGTTTATCACTGCGCATGAAGAAATGGCCACCTCCAACGTTTGGTTTATGTTTTATAAGCATTTTTAATTTTATTGCTTAAATCGCATTTTCTCGGCGAGCTGAGCACTTTTTCTGAATTGTGCCGCTCCCGTCACTCTGGTTAGGTTGGCATCGAAAAAAACGCTCTCGGGTGCTTTAGAGTGCCGAGTTTATCACTGCGCATGAAGAAATGACCACCTCCAACGTTTGGTTTATGTTTTATAAGCATTTTTAATTTTATTGCTTAAATTGCATTTTCTCGGCGAGCTGAGCACTTTTTCTGAATTGTGCCGCTCCCGTCACTCTGGTTAGGTTGGCATGGAAAAAATCGCTCTCGGGTGCTTTAGAGTGCCGAGTTTATTACTGCGTAATAAGAAATGACCATCTACAACGTTTGGTTTATGTTTTATAAGCATTTTTAATTTTATTGCTTAAATCGCATTTTCTCGGCGAGCTGAGCACTTTTTCTGAATTGTGCCGCTCCCGTCACTCTGTTTAGGTTGGCATGGAAAAAAACGCTCTCGGGTGCTTTAGAGTGCCGAGTTTATCACTGCGCATGAAGAAATGACCACCTCCAACGTTTGGTTTATGTTTTATAAGCATTTTTAATTTTATTGCTTAAATCGCATTTTCTCGGCGAGCTGAGCGCTTTTTCTGAATTGTGCCGCTCCCGTCACTCTGGTTAGGTTGGCATCGAAAAAAACGCTCTCGGGTGCTTTAGAGTGCCGAGTTTATCACTGCGCATGAAGAAATGACCACCTCCAACGTTTGGTTTATGTTTTATAAGCATTTTTAATTTTATTGCTTAAATCGCATTTTCTCGGCGAGCTGAGCACTTTTTCTGAATTGTGCCGCTCCCGTCACTCTGGTTAGGTTGGCATCGAACAAAACGCTCTCGGGTGCTTTAGAGTGCCGAGTTTATCACTGCGCATGAAGAAATGACCACCTCCAACGTTTGGTTTATGTTTTATAAGCATTTTTAATTTTATTGCTTAAATCGCATTTTCTCGGCGAGCTGAGCACTTTTTCTGAATTGTGCCGCTCCCGTCACTCTGGTTAGGTTGGCATCGAAAAAAACGCTCTCGGGTGCTTTAGAGTGCCGAGTTTATCACCGCGCATGAAGAAATGACCACCTCCAACGTTTGGTTTATGTTTTATAAGCATTTTTAATTTTATTGCTTAAATCGCATTTTCTCGGCGAGCTGAGCGCTTTTTCTGAATTGTGCCGCTCCCGTCACTCTGGTTAGGTTGGCATCGAAAAAAAACGCTCTTGGGTGCTTTAGAGTGCCGAGTTTATCACTGCGCATGAAGAAATGACCACCTCCAACGTTTGGTTTATGTTTTATAAGCATTTTTAATTTTATTGCTTAAATCGCATTTTCTCGGCGAGCTGAGCACTTTTTCTGAATTGTGCCGCTCCCGTCACTCTGGTTAGGTTGGCATGGAAAAAAACGCTCTCGGGTGCTTTAGAGTGCCGAGTTTATTACTGGGTAATAAGAAATGACCATCTACGACGTTTGGTTTATGTTTTATAAGCATTTTAAATTTTATTGCTTAAATCGCATTTTCTCGGCGAGCTGAGCACTTTTTCTGAATTGTGCCGCTCCCGTCACTCTGGTTAGGTTGTCATCGAAAAAAACGCTCTCGGGTGCTTTAGAGTGCCGAGTTTATCACTGCGCATGAAGAAATGACCACCTCCAACGTTTGGTTTATGTTTTATAAGCATTTTTAATTTTATTGCTTAAATCGCATTTTCTCGGCGAGCTGAGCACTTTTTCTGAATTGTGCCGCTCCCGTCACTCTGGTTAGGTTGGCATCGAAAAAAACGCTCTCGGGTGCTTTAGAGTGCCGAGTTTATCACTGTGCATGAAGAAATGACCACCTCCAACGTTTGGTTTATGTTTTATAAGCATTTTTAATTTTATTGCTTAAATCGCATTTTCTCGGCGAGCTGAGCGCTTTTTCTGAATTGTGCCGCTCCCGTCACTCTGGTTAGGTTGGCATCGAAAAAAACGCTCTCGGGTGCTTTAGAGTGCCGAGTTTATCACTGCGCATGAAGAAATGACCACCTCCAACGTTTGGTTTATGTTTTATAAGCATTTTTAATTTTATTGCTTAAATCGCATTTTCTCGGCGAGCTGAGCACTTTTTCTGAATTGTGCCGCTCCCGTCACTCTGGTTAGGTTGGCATCGAAAAAAACGCTCTCGGGTGCTTTAGAGTGCCGAGTTTATCACTGCGCATGAAGAAATGACCACCTCCAACGTTTGGTTTATGTTTTATAAGCATTTTTAATTTTATTGCTTAAATCGCATTTTCTCGGCGAGCTGAGCGCTTTTTCTGAATTGTGCCGCTCCCGTCACTCTGGTTAGGTTGGCATCGAAAAAAACGCTCTCGGGTGCTTTAGAGTGCCGAGTTTATCACTGCGCATGAAGAAATGACCACCTCCAACGTTTGGTTTATGTTTTATAAGCATTTTTAATTTTATTGCTTAAATCGCATTTTCTCGGCGAGCTGAGCGCTTTTTCTGAATTGTGCCGCTCCCGTCACTCTGGTTAGGTTGGCATCGAAAAAAACGCTCTCGGGTGCTTTAGAGTGCCGAGTTTATCACTGCGCATGAAGAAATGACCACCTCCAACGTTTGGTTTATGTTTTATAAGCATTTTTAATTTTATTGCTTAAATCGCATTTTCTCGGCGAGCTGAGCACTTTTTCTGAATTGTGCCGCTCCCGTCACTCTGGTTAGGTTGGCATCGAAAAAAACGCTCTCGGGTGCTTTAGAGTGCCGAGTTTATCACTGTGCATGAAGAAATGACCACCTCCAACGTTTGGTTTATGTTTTATAAGCATTTTTAATTTTATTGCTTAAATCGCATTTTCTCGGCGAGCTGAGCGCTTTTTCTGAATTGTGCCGCTCCCGTCACTCTGGTTAGGTTGGCATCGAAAAAAACGCTCTCGGGTGCTTTAGAGTGCCGAGTTTATCACTGCGCATGAAGAAATGACCACCTCCAACGTTTGGTTTATGTTTTATAAGCATTTTTAATTTTATTGCTTAAATCGCATTTTCTCGGCGAGCTGAGCACTTTTTCTGAATTGTGCCGCTCCCGTCACTCTGGTTAGGTTGGCATCGAAAAAAACGCTCTCGGGTGCTTTAGAGTGCCGAGTTTATCACTGCGCATGAAGAAATGACCACCTCCAACGTTTGGTTTATGTTTTATAAGCATTTTTAATTTTATTGCTTAAATCGCATTTTCTCGGCGAGCTGAGCGCTTTTTCTGAATTGTGCCGCTCCCGTCACTCTGGTTAGGTTGGCATCGAAAAAAACGCTCTCGGGTGCTTTAGAGTGCCGAGTTTATCACTGCGCATGAAGAAATGACCACCTCCAACGTTTGGTTTATGTTTTATAAGCATTTTTAATTTTATTGCTTAAATCGCATTTTCTCGGCGAGCTGAGCGCTTTTTCTGAATTGTGCCGCTCCCGTCACTCTGGTTAGGTTGGCATCGAAAAAAACGCTCTCGGGTGCTTTAGAGTGCCGAGTTTATCACTGTGCATGAAGAAATGACCACCTCCAACGTTTGGTTTATGTTTTATAAGCATTTTTAATTTTATTGCTTAAATCGCATTTTCTCGGCGAGCTGAGCGCTTTTTCTGAATTGTGCCGCTCCCGTCACTCTGGTTAGGTTGGCATGGAAAAAAACGCTCTCGGGTGCTTTAGAGTGCCGAGTTTATCACTGCGCATGAAGAAATGACCACCTCCAACGTTTGGTTTATGTTTTATAAGCATTTTTAATTTTATTGCTTAAATCGCATTTTCTCGGCGAGCTGAGCGCTTTTTCTGAATTGTGCCGCTCCCGTCACTCTGGTTAGGTTGGCATCGAAAAAAACGCTCTCGGGTGCTTTAGAGTGCCGAGTTTATCACTGCGCATGAAGAAATGACCACCTCCAACGTTTGGTTTATGTTTTATAAGCATTTTTAATTTTATTGCTTAAATCGCATTTACTCGGCGAGCTGAGCACTTTTTCTGAATTGTGCCGCTCCCGTCACTCTGGTTAGGTTGGCATCGAAAAAAACGCTCTTGGGTGCTTTAGAGTGCCGAGTTTATCACTACGCATGAAGAAATGACCACCTCCAACGTTTGGTTTATGTTTTATAAGCATTTTTAATTTTATTGCTTAAATCGCATTTTCTCGGCGAGCTGAGCACTTTTTCTGAATTGTGCCGCTCCCGTCACTCTGGTTAGGTTGGCATGGAAAAAAACGCTCTCGGGTGCTTTAGAGTGCCGAGTTTATCACCGCGCATGAAGAAATGACCACCTCCAACGTTTGGTTTATGTTTTATAAGCATTTTTAATTTTATTGCTTAAATCGCATTTTCTCGGCGAGCTGAGCGCTTTTTCTGAATTGTGCCGCTCCCGTCACTCTGGTTAGGTTGGCATCGAATAAAACGCTCTCGGGTGCTTTAGAGTGCCGAGTTTATCACTGCGCATGAAGAAATGACCACCTCCAACGTTTGGTTTATGTTTTATAAGCATTTTTAATTTTATTGCTTAAATCGCATTTTCTCGGCGAGCTGAGCACTTTTTCTGAATTGTGCCGCTCCCGTCACTCTGGTTAGGTTGGCATGGAAAAAAACGCTCTCGGGTGCTTTAGAGTGCCGAGTTTATTACTGCGTAATAAGAAATGACCATCTACAACGTTTGGTTTATGTTTTATAAGCATTTTTAATTTTATTGCTTAAATCGCATTTTCTCGGCGAGCTGAGCACTTTTTCTGAATTGTGCCGCTCCCGTCACTCTGGTTAGGTTGGCATGGAAAAAAACGCTCTCGGGTGCTTTAGAGTGCCGAGTTTATCACTGCGCATGAAGAAATGACCACCTCCAACGTTTGGTTTATGTTTTATAAGCATTTTTAATTTTATTGCTTAAATCGCATTTTCTCGGCGAGCTGAGCACTTTTTCTGAATTGTGCCGCTCCCGTCACTCTGGTTAGGTTGGCATGGAAAAAAACGCTCTCGGGTGCTTTAGAGTGCCGAGTTTATCACTGCGCATGAAGAAATGACCACCTCCAACGTTTGGTTTATGTTTTATAAGCATTTTTAATTTTATTGCTTAAATCGCATTTTCTCGGCGAGCTGAGCACTTTTTCTGAATTGTGCCGCTCCCGTCTCTCTGGTTAGGTTGGCATGGAAAAAAAGGCTCTCGGGTGCTTTAGAGTGCCGAGTTTATTACTGCGTAATAAGAAATGACCATCTACAACGTTTGGTTTATGTTTTATAAGCATTTTTAATTTTATTGCTTAAATCGCATTTTCTCGGCGAGCTGAGCACTTTTTCTGAATTGTGCCGCTCCCGTCACTCTGGTTAGGTTGGCATCGAAAAAAACGCTCTCGGGTGCTTTAGAGTGCCGAGTTTATCACTGCGCATGAAGAAATGACCACCTCCAACGTTTGGTTTATGTTTTATAAGCATTTTTAATTTTATTGCTTAAATCGCATTTTCTCGGCGAGCTGAGCACTTTTTCTGAATTGTGCCGCTCCCGTCACTCTGGTTAGGTTGGCATGGAAAAAAACGCTCTCGGGTGCTTTAGAGTGCCGAGTTTATTACTGCGTAATAAGAAATGACCATCTACAACGTTTGGTTTATGTTTTATAAGCATTTTTAATTTTATTGCTTAAATCGCATTTTCTCGGCGAGCTGAGCACTTTTTCTGAATTGTGCCGCTCCCGTCACTCTGTTTAGGTTGGCATGGAAAAAAACGCTCTCGGGTGCTTTAGAGTGCCGAGTTTATCACTGCACATGAAGAAAAGACCACCTCCAACGTTTGGTTTATGTTTTATAAGCATTTTTAATTTTATTGCTTAAATCGCATTTTCTCGGCGAGCTGAGCGCTTTTTCTGAATTGTGCCGCTCCCGTCACTCTGGTTAGGTTGGCATCGAAAAAAACGCTCTCGGGTGCTTTAGAGTGCCGAGTTTATTACTGCGTAATAAGAAATGACGATTTACAACGTTTGGTTTATGTTTTATAAGCATTTTTAATTTTATTGCTTAAATCGCATTTTCTCGGCGAGCTGAGCACTTTTTCTGAATTGTGCCGCTCCCGTCACTCTGGTTAGGTTGGCATCGAAAAAAACGCTCTCGGGTGCTTTAGAGTGCCGAGTTTATCACTGCGCATGAAGAAATGACCACCTCCAACGTTTGGTTTATGTTTTATAAGCATTTTTAATTTTATTGCTTAAATCGCATTTTCTCGGCGAGCTGAGCACTTTTTCTGAATTGTGCCGCTCCCGTCACTCTGGTTAGGTTGGCATCGAAAAAAACGCTCTCGGGTGCTTTAGAGTGCCGAGTTTATCACTGCGCATGAAGAAATGACCACCTCCAACGTTTGGTTTATGTTTTATAAGCATTTTTAATTTTATTGCTTAAATCGCATTTTCTCGGCGAGCTGAGCACTTTTTCTGAATTGTGCCGCTCCCGTCACTCTGGTTAGGTTGGCATCGAAAAAAACGCTCTCGGGTGCTTTAGAGTGCCGAGTTTATCACTGCGCATGAAGAAATGACCACCTCCAACGTTTGGTTTATGTTTTATAAGCATTTTTAATTTTATTGCTTAAATCGCATTTTCTCGGCGAGCTGAGCACTTTTTCTGAATTGTGCCGCTCCCGTCACTCTGGTTAGGTTGGCATGGAAAAAAACGCTCTCGGGTGCTTTAGAGTGCCGAGTTTATTACTGCGTAATAAGAAATGACCATCTACAACGTTTGGTTTATGTTTTATAAGCATTTTTAATTTTATTGCTTAAATCGCATTTTCTCGGCGAGCTGAGCACTTTTTCTGAATTGTGCCGCTCCCGTCACTCTGTTTAGGTTGGCATGGAAAAAAACGCTCTCGGGTGCTTTAGAGTGCCGAGTTTATCACTGCACATGAAGAAAAGACCACCTCCAACGTTTGGTTTATGTTTTATAAGCATTTTTAATTTTATTGCTTAAATCGCATTTTCTCGGCGAGCTGAGCGCTTTTTCTGAATTGTGCCGCTCCCGTCACTCTGGTTAGGTTGGCATCGAAAAAAACGCTCTCGGGTGCTTTAGAGTGCCGAGTTTATTACTGCGTAATAAGAAATGACCATTTACAACGTTTGGTTTATGTTTTATAAGCATTTTTAATTTTATTGCTTAAATCGCATTTTCTCGGCGAGCTGAGCACTTTTTCTGAATTGTGCCGCTCCCGTCACTCTGGTTAGGTTGGCATCGAAAAAAACGCTCTCGGGTGCTTTAGAGTGCCGAGTTTATCACTGTGCATGAAGAAATGACCACCTCCAACGTTTGGTTTATGTTTTATAAGCATTTTTAATTTTATTGCTTAAATCGCATTTTCTCGGCGAGCTGAGCGCTTTTTCTGAATTGTGCCGCTCCCGTCACTCTGGTTAGGTTGGCATCGAAAAAAACGCTCTCGGGTGCTTTAGAGTGCCGAGTTTATTACTGCGTAATAAGAAATGACCATCTACAACGTTTGGTTTATGTTTTATAAGCATTTTTAATTTTATTGCTTAAATCGCATTTTCTCGGCGAGCTGAGCACTTTTTCTGAATTGTGCCGCTCCCGTCACTCTGGTTAGGTTGGCATCGAAAAAAACGCTCTCGGGTGCTTTAGAGTGCCGAGTTTATCACTGTGCATGAAGAAATGACCACCTCCAACGTTTGGTTTATGTTTTATAAGCATTTTTAATTTTATTGCTTAAATCGCATTTTCTCGGCGAGCTGAGCGCTTTTTCTGAATTGTGCCGCTCCCGTCACTCTGGTTAGGTTGGCATCGAAAAAAACGCTCTTGGGTGCTTTAGAGTGCCGAGTTTATCACTGCGCATGAAGAAATGACCACCTCCAACGTTTGGTTTATGTTTTATAAGCATTTTTAATTTTATTGCTTAAATCGCATTTTCTCGACGAGCTGAGCACTTTTTCTGAATTGTGCCGCTCCCGTCACTCTGGTTAGGTTGGCATCGAAAAAAACGCTCTCGGGTGCTTTAGAGTGCCGAGTTTATCACTGCGCATGAAGAAATGACCAACTCCAACGTTTGGTTTATGTTTTATAAGCATTTTTAATTTTATTGCTTAAATCGCATTTTCTCGGCGAGCTGAGCACTTTTTCTGAAATGTGCCGCTCCCGTCACTCTGGTTAGGTTGGCATCGAAAAAAACGCTCTCGGGTGCTTTAGAGTGCCGAGTTTATCACTGCGCATGAAGAAATGACCACCTCCAACGTTTGGTTTATGTTTTATAAGCATTTTTAATTTTATTGCTTAAATCGCATTTTCTCGGCGAGCTGAGCACTTTTTCTGAATTGTGCCGCTCCCGTCACTCTGGTTAGGTTGGCATCGAATAAAACGCTCTCGGGTGCTTTAGAGTGCCGAGTTTATCACTGCGCATGAAGAAATGACCACCTCCAACGTTTGGTTTATGTTTTATAAGCATTTTTAATTTTATTGCTTAAATCGCATTTTCTCGGCGAGCTGAGCACTTTTTCTGAATTGTGCCGCTCCCGTCACTCTGGTTAGGTTGGCATCCAAAAAAACGCTCTCGGGTGCTTTAGAGTGCCGAGTTTATCACTGCGCATGAAGAAATGACCACCTCCAACGTTTGGTTTAGGTTTTATAAGCATTTTTAATTTTATTGCTTAAATCCATTTTCTCGGCGAGCTGAGCGCTTTTTCTGAATTGTGCCGCTCCCGTCACTCTGGTTAGGTTGGCATCGAAAAAAACGCTCTCGGGTGCTTTAGAGTGCCGAGTTTATCACTGTGCATGAAGAAATGACCACCTCCAACGTTTGGTTTATGTTTTATAAGCATTTTTAATTTTATTGCTTAAATCGCATTTTCTCGGCGAGCTGAGCACTTTTTCTGAATTGTGCCGCTCCCGTCACTCTGGTTAGGTTGGCATGGAAAAAAACGCTCTCGGGTGCTTTAGAGTGCCGAGTTTATCACTGCGCATGAAGAAATGACCACCTCCAACGTTTGGTTTATGTTTTATAAGCATTTTTAATTTTATTGCTTAAATCGCATTTTCTCGGCGAGCTGAGCACTTTTTCTGAATTGTGCCGCTCCCGTCACTCTGGTTAGGTTGGCATGGAAAAAAACGCTCTCGGGTGCTTTAGAGTGCCGAGTTTATCACTGTGCATGAAGAAATGACCACCTCCAACGTTTGGTTTATGTTTTATAAGCATTTTTAATTTTATTGCTTAAATCGCATTTTCTCGGCGAGCTGAGCACTTTTTCTGAATTGTGCCGCTCCCGTCACTCTGGTTAGGTTGGCATCGAAAAAAACGCTCTCGGGTGCTTTAGAGTGCCGAGTTTATCACTGCGCATGAAGAAATGACCACCTCCAACGTTTGGTTTATGTTTTATAAGCATTTTTAATTTTATTGCTTAAATCGCATTTTCTCGGCGAGCTGAGCACTTTTTCTGAATTGTGCCGCTCCCGTCACTCTGGTTAGGTTGGCATGGAAAAAAACGCTCTCGGGTGCTTTAGAGTGCCGAGTTTATTACTGCGTAATAAGAAATGACCATCTACAACGTTTGGTTTATATTTTATAAGCATTTTTAATTTTATTGCTTAAATCGCATTTTCTCGGCGAGCTGAGCACTTTTTCTGAATTGTGCCGCTCCCGTCACTCTGTTTAGGTTGGCATGGAAAAAAACGCTCTCGGGTGCTTTAGAGTGCCGAGTTTATCACTGCGCATGAAGAAAAGACCACCTCCAACGTTTGGTTTATGTTTTATAAGCATTTTTAATTTTATTGCTTAAATCGCATTTTCTCGGCGAGCTGAGCGCTTTTTCTGTATTGTGCCGCTCCCGTCACTCTGGTTAGGTTGGCATCGAAAAAACGCTCTCGGGTGCTTTAGAGTGCCGAGTTTATTACTGCGTAATAAGAAATGACCATTTACAACGTTTGGTTTATGTTTTATAAGCATTTTTAATTTTATTGCTTAAATCGCATTTTCTCGGCGAGCTGAGCACTTTTTCTGAATTGTGCCGCTCCCGTCACTCTGGTTAGGTTGGCATCGAAAAAAACGCTCTCGGGTGCTTTAGAGTGCCGAGTTTATCACTGTGCATGAAGAAATGACCACCTCCAACGTTTGGTTTATGTTTTATAAGCATTTTTAATTTTATTGCTTAAATCGCATTTTCTCGGCGAGCTGAGCGCTTTTTCTGAATTGTGCCGCTCCCGTCACTCTGGTTAGGTTGGCATCGAAAAAAACGCTCTCGGGTGCTTTAGAGTGCCGAGTTTATCACTGCGCATGAAGAAATGACCACCTCCAACGTTTGGTTTATGTTTTATAAGCATTTTTAATTTTATTGCTTAAATCGCATTTTCTCGGCGAGCTGAGCACTTTTTCTGAATTGTGCCGCTCCCGTCACTCTGGTTAGGTTGGCATCAAATAAAACGCTCTCGGGTGCTTTAGAGTGCCGAGTTTATCACTGCGCATGAAGAAATGACCACCTCCAACGTTTGGTTTATGTTTTATAAGCATTTTTAATTTTATTGCTTAAATCGCATTTTCTCGGCGAGCTGAGCACTTTTTCTGAATTGTGCCGCTCCCGTCACTCTGGTTAGGTTGGCATGGAAAAAAACGCTCTCGGGTGCTTTAGAGTGCCGAGTTTATCACTGCGCATGAAGAAATGACCACCTCCAACGTTTGGTTTATGTTTTATAAGCATTTTTAATTTTATTGCTTAAATCGCATTTTCTCGGCGAGCTGAGCACTTTTTCTGAATTGTGCCGCTCCCGTCACTCTGGTTAGGTTGGCATGGAAAAAAACGCTCTCGGGTGCTTTAGAGTGCCGAGTTTATCACTGCGCATGAAGAAATGACCACCTCCAACGTTTGGTTTATGTTTTATAAGCATTTTTAATTTTATTGCTTAAATCGCATTTTCTCGGCGAGCTGAGCACTTTTTCTGAATTGTGCCGCTCCCGTCACTCTGGTTAGGTTGGCATCGAATAAAACGCTCTCGGGTGCTTTAGAGTCCCGAGTTTATCACTGCGCATGAAGAAATGACCACCTCCAACGTTTGGTTTATGTTTTATAAGCATTTTTAATTTTATTGCTTAAATCGCATTTTCTCGGCGAGCTGAGCACTTTTTCTGAATTGTGCCGCTCCCGTCACTCTGGTTAGGTTGGCATCGAAAAAAACGCTCTCGGGTGCTTTAGAGTGCCGAGTTTATCACTGCGCATGAAGAAATTACCACCTCCAACGTTTGGTTTATGTTTTATAAGCATTTTTAATTTTATTGCTTAAATCGCATTTTCTCGGCGAGCTGAGCACTTTTTCTGAATTGTGCCGCTCCCGTCACTCTGGTTAGGTTGGCATCGAAAAAAACGCTCTCGGGTGCTTTAGAGTGCCGAGTTTATCACTGTGCATGAAGAAATGACCACCTCCAACGTTTGGTTTATGTTTTATAAGCATTTTTAATTTTATTGCTTAAATCGCATTTTCTCGGCGAGCTGAGCGCTTTTTCTGAATTGTGCCGCTCCCGTCACTCTGGTTAGGTTGGCATGGAAAAAAACGCTCTCGGGTGCTTTAGAGTGCCGAGTTTATCACTGCGCATGAAGAAATGACCACCTCCAACGTTTGGTTTATGTTTTATAAGCATTTTTAATTTTATTGCTTAAATCGCATTTTCTCGGCGAGCTGAGCGCTTTTTCTGAATTGTGCCGCTCCCGTCACTCTGGTTAGGTTGGCATCGAAAAAAACGCTCTCGGGTGCTTTAGAGTGCCGAGTTTATCACTGCGCATGAAGAAATGACCACCTCCAACGTTTGGTTTATGTTTTATAAGCATTTTTAATTTTATTGCTTAAATCGCATTTACTCGGCGAGCTGAGCACTTTTTCTGAATTGTGCCGCTCCCGTCACTCTGGTTAGGTTGGCATCGAAAAAACGCTCTCGGGTGCTTTAGAGTGCCGAGTTTATCACTGCGCATGAAGAAATGACCACCTCCAACGTTTGGTTTATGTTTTATAAGCATTTTTAATTTTATTGCTTAAATCGCATTTTCTCGGCGAGCTGAGCACTTTTTCTGAATTGTGCCGCTCCCGTCACTCTGGTTAGGTTGGCATGGAAAAAAACGCTCTCGGGTGCTTTAGAGTGCCGAGTTTATTACTGCGTAATAAGAAATGACCATCTACAACGTTTGGTTTATGTTTTATAAGCATTTTTAATTTTATTGCTTAAATCGCATTTTCTCGGCGAGCTGAGCACTTTTTCTGAATTGTGCCGCTCCCGTCACTCTGGTTAGGTTGGCATGGAAAAAAACGCTCTCGGGTGCTTTAGAGTGCCGAGTTTATCACTGCGCATGAAGAAATGACCACCTCCAACGTTTGGTTTATGTTTTATAAGCATTTTTAATTTTATTGCTTAAATCGCATTTTCTCGGCGAGCTGAGCACTTTTTCTGAATTGTGCCGCTCCCGTCACTCTGGTTAGGTTGGCATGGAAAAAAACGCTCTCGGGTGCTTTAGAGTGCCGAGTTTATCACTGCGCATGAAGAAATGACCACCTCCAACGTTTGGTTTATGTTTTATAAGCATTTTTAATTTTATTGCTTAAATCGCATTTTCTCGGCGAGCTGAGCACTTTTTCTGAATTGTGCCGCTCCCGTCACTCTGGTTAGGTTGGCATGG